>NW_016107356.1:4631632-4641874 GCF_001604975.1 Cebus imitator
AAAAAAAAAAAAAAAAAAAATGGAGAACTCTCATATTCAACAAAATTCAGGGGACTTGGAAATGTCATGCCTGCTTTTGGCAGAGTAGCCAACTGGCAGAACTGATGATGATGCTGTCAACTTCCTACACAAAATGCAAACCGGAGTTTACCACAGGCCCTGCTAATCCACATTCTCCTCCACAAGGACCCTCAGCAGGCTCCCGTGCTGAACGGCCCTGCTGGTTCTGTAGGAGTAGCGTTTGCCACTTGGTTCCAGGATCTACTTTCTGCAAAGACCCTTACCCAGCTGTTTCTTCCCTTGCCATACCTGAGAACTCCTTTCCTCATGGAATTGCTTTGACCTTGCTGATTAGCTGTGTTGCAAGTGTTTTTGGCTATGTCAGATGTATATATTCTATTACCACTTTAGAACAATGGTTATTAATTTTTTCAGATTCTTGGAATCCGAGAAAAAGTATGGCTCTCCTCCACCATCCTGCCCCCACCCATCCCAATGCACACATGTGCAACATTTGATCTACAATTCAAGAGCTCTCTAGACCCCTGATATGCTAGGCCATTCATGGCTGCCACATTAGGAACCCCTGATTTAGAGGAAGGACTGTTTTTTCCATTAGACAAAGTCAACTAACTGCATAACAGTCAATTTCATAGGTCTCTACTGTGTACTGTGCCCAAAAAATGCCACTGAATGCTGCCTGACTGGTGGATAGCAAGACTGTCCATGAACATGGTCATTTAGGCTGCCTCTGCCCAGGTCTTGGGGTCATTGGCACTAATTCACAGCACCCTCAAGTCACCCAGGGAAGATGAGACGCAGTTGGCTGTAGACCCACAGGTTTGGGCATTACAGCTGCCCTTGCAGTTAACAAGTAACCACAACCTTCACATTGTTATGAAAAGAGCACAAATCCAATGAAGAAAGCTTTCCCAGAAGAAATCACAGTGTTCCTACCCCCTCTGTCACTCTCCACCCCGTTTTTGTCCCGGAATAATGCTGTGCTGATAGGAACATGGATAAATTAATTACAGTCTGGAATGTTATTCATGGGTAGGAAAGAACACTAAATCTACTCTCACAATGTTTGACATTTAAAGACAAACATTGCCTTAATGGCTTTTTTAAACCTCAGTCAGTCTAGCTTACACAGACATAGGTATAATCCTTTTAAATGCTGTGGATTTTTAAAATCGCAAAGGTAACAATATGCTGGGTGTTGTACCCAGCCAAAGAACCAGGAGCTGCAGGAATGAGATTAGCATCTCTTTAGTTCCTTGCATATTTGCTATTATTTTGGTGTACCTCCAATTCCTGATAACATAGAAGCACTGTTGTGGTTGAAGTCCCTGAAATGGAAGGACATTGGTAACCCTGAATTTAGAACTACCACAGGTAGCCTTTGTGGGAACATGTGTGAAGGTCCCTTTCTAGAAACATGACTGTCCATAGTCATTGCCGTGGTTTCTGTGTCATTTCAATCAGAACTGTAGGCCTGGAAGTCTGGATGGATGGGGGTTGGCATGGTTCTCTGTGGGCATTAAATGAGTAAATGAATAGAACACAGGTGGTGTCTGGCATGACTCAAAGAAGGATGAGAGGAAACAAATTCAAATGAAATCTTTAGAAAAGCAAATTTCAAAAAAAATGCTTAAGTATAAAATATTGTGACGACAACCATGATTTTCAACTTAAATCCTTATTCTAAGTAGTGGTCTAATCTGAACTTAGACCCTTTTCATAAAATTTTTCTCAATAAGCCTTTGATGTCTAGTCAGTTCAATTCAGTATTTACTGAGTTCCTACATGGATAGAGTATAGGGCATGAATCAAATGTACGTCCAAAATTGGCCACCATGCAGGACAGAGCTAAAATATCTAACGTCCCTCTTCTCACCAACACATCCCCCACCCACATCTCCAAAGACTTCCCAGCAGAAGTGGTCTCTCCCTGCTGGGACAGATGTATAGACTTCAACGGCATCAGGGTGGCCCCTCTGACCACTGCCTTGGGACCCACATTGCTCAGAACTCTTCCCCTCTCTTCATTCCTGAAGCCCCCACCAAAGCTCACCTGGATCAACTTTTTCCAGGAATCTGACAAGTTTCCAGGCTGATCTCCTGACCCAGTCAGAAACTCTTCCATCTTTCTTTGGGTGGTCCATTTTTTACTTCATTTTCCACCTCATACGTTGGCCATTGATGACCACATCAGTTTTTCTATGCTGTAAGTCCCCAGGAACAAGCTCCATCAAATGATTGGCCTTTCAGCTCTCTAATGTGACCAGAAGGTTACCTGGTATGTAACAAGGGATTCATAGATATTTCTCATATAGATAACTGGTTACTCATCTATCCATGATTTTGGGGATCCCCTACTTCCTGGACTTGTTGTAGACCACATTGTATCACCTGGTGGTGCCCGAGCACAACAGAACTAAGTGAACATTTCATCAGTCTAATTGAATTCAGTGGAATGGTGGGGCCTGGAAATTTGGACTAGGAAGGTAAGCAGGAGGCATAAGTGTGAATGACAATATCTAAATTAAAATCTGTTGCCATGACAGAAGATCAGACCTTTTCTCCTCTGATTTGTCCTTCTAGAATTACAAGATGCCCAAAGAATTATAAGCAATGGCTAACGAGGCAAGGGAATTATCTTTGACAAATGCCATGATTGCCTAGTGTACCATTTCTCTTGGCAGCAAGACAGACTCAAAGGCTAAACTGAGACGGGGGTCTGCAGCCAGGCATGGGGCTTGGGCTCTGTAGCTAGCCATCCATCCACTAAACCTGAGCTGAGGTACTTCAAGATCTTTATTTCTTGTTTTTCTCATTTGTCGCTCAGACGAGAAGAATGCCTGCTCTATTTGGCTCAATGTCAGTATGACCAAGTAAAATAGCTTCTTTAAAGCCCTGTGCAATAAGGCAATGAATTGAAAATAAGAAAGGTAGGGAAGAACATTCTGGGCAAGACAGCTCAATGAGTTCGTGCTTTGATCCATCTCTCAGCTCTGAATACAAAGCCATGACAGGTAGGTATAAAAATAGAAAGCTAAAAAGAGATGTCTGGCTCAACAGAAGCAGAAGAGACACTGCCAGAAGCCTCTGACCTACTGGGCTCTTTGTCTAAAATCAGCAGGGAGTTTTGCCTCTGCTGGGCAAGCCCAAGATGACCCACCCAAGATGGCAGACAGCAACCAAGTACTTGCTTTAGTCAGGAACTAGGGTGGGGCCCTGAAAGAAAGAAATACTGCCTCACTGCTGCCCAGAGACCAAGGTTTTAGAAAAATAAGGTTGAGGGGCCAAGATGGCCAATTTGAATCAGCTGCAGTCCACAGCTGTCAGGGAAGGGAGGGAAAGGAGCTTCAACTAAAATATCCAGATTCTCACACTGGGACTGCCTAGGCAGACAGCTAGACCTATGGAGAACGAAGAAAAGCAGCTGGGAAAATGGCCCACCTAAGAGCAGCACAGAGCCAAAGGAACCCCCAGCCCCAGCAAAGGGAAGTGGGGAGTGATTGTGCGACACCACCCGGGAAACCTTGCTTCTCCCATGGCTCTTTGCAACCTGCAGATCGGGAGATCCCTTCATGAGCCCACACCAGGGCCTTGGGTCCGATACACAGAGTTGTGCAGAGTCGTGGCAGAGCGGACACTTAGGCACACGCAAAAAGTCCAACACACAGAGTTGTGCAGAGTCGTGGCAGAGCGGACACTTAGGCACACGCAAAGACCCAGGAGTGTTACATACTCCAGCCCAAGGAATCTCAGCAAGGTGGGAGTTCCATTCATATATTTCTGCTAGGAAGGGGGCTGAATCCAGGGAGCCCAAAAGCATTGTTCTGCAGGCCCCACTTACACAGCACCTCACAAGTTAAGGCTCACTGGCTTGGAATTCTTGCCAGCCAGTGGTGACAGGCTGGAGTCTGCCTGAGACGGACCAAGCTCCTGTGGGTAGAGGCAGCCACCATCTCTGCAGTTTGGTTGACTCAGCCATTCTAGTCTGCCAGTTGCGGGGAATCCAGATGGTCTGGACAAGGAGGAGTCTCCCAAAATGCAGCACAGCTGCTGTGCCAGATCTTGGCCAGACTGCTTCTTTAAGTGGGACCCCGATCCAATCCTCCTCAGTGTGTGGGGCTTCCCTGTGGGAATTTCAGCAGCTCCAGCCAGGGTTATATGGGCAAAAAAAAAACTCTGCTCTCTCCTGGGACAGAGCCTCCTCTGGGAAGGGGTGGCGGATGTCTCTACAGTTCAGTCAACTCAGTTTTTCCAGCCCGCTGGCTCTGGATGAGGAACGAGGAAAGACCACCTGCTACACCTGATCTACCAAAAAGCAGCCAGACTGCTTCTTTAAGTGGGTCCTTGATCCCATTCCTCCTGACTGGGTTAGACCTCCCAACAGGGGTCTCTTCTTACAGGAGCAATCAGGCAGGCAACACGTCAGTACATCCCTGAAATGGAGCTCACAGAAAAAGGAGCAGACTGCTGTCTTGCTGTTTTGCAGATGTCACTGGTGATACTTCCAGGTCCTGAGGAAACCGCAGCAGGCCTGTGAAAGAGTGATCTGACTGATAAAAGAAAAACAAACAAACAGAAAACACCACCAACAACATCAACAAAGAAAACCCCTTTCAAAGGTGAGCAACCTTCAAGATCGAAGATTGATAAGCCCACAAAAATCATAATCAATACAAAAATGCTGAAAACTCAAAAAGCCAGAGTGCCTCTTCTCCTCCAAATGACTGCAACACCTCTCCAGCAAAAGCACAGAACTGGGCTGAGGCTGAGATGGCTGAAATGAGAGAAGCAGGCTTCAGAAGTGGGTAACAATGACCTTTGCTGAGCTAATGGAGCATTTTGTAACCCAATGCAAAAAGGCTAAGAATCATGATAAAACAAACAGGAACTGATAACCAGAACAGCCAGTTCAGAGAGGAATATAACTGACCTGGTGGAGCTGAAAAACGCAACACGAGAACTTTATGATGGAATCATAAGTATCAATAGTGGAAAAGACCAAGCAGAGGAAAGAATTGCAGAACTTGAAGACTATCATTCTGAAATAAGACAGGCAGACAAGAATAGAGAATAAAAGAACGGAAAGGAACAAACAAAACCTCTGAGAAATATGGGATTATGTAAAAAGACTGAACCTATAGTTAATTAGGCTACCTGGAAGAGACCGGGAGAATGGAACCAAGTTGGAAAACATACTTCAGGATACCATCCAGGAGGACTTCCCAACCTAGCAAGACAGGCCAACATTCAAATTCAGGAAGGGCAGAGAACCCCAGTAAGGTACTCCATGAGAAGATCAATCCCAAGATACATAATCATCAGATTCTCCAATATCAAAATGAAAGAAAAAACGTTAAGGGCAAAGAGAAAGGCCAGGTCACCTATAAAGGGAAACCCATCAGACTAATATCAGACCTCTCAACAGAAACCCTATAAGCCACAAGGAGGCCAATATTCAACATTCTTAAAGAAGAGAATTTCCAACCCAGAATTTCATGTCCGGCCAAACCAAGCTTTATAAGCGAAAAAGAAATAAGATTCTTGACTGGGTGCAGTGGGTCATGCTTGTAATCCCAGCACTGTTGGAGACCAAGGTGGGTGGATCATGAGGTCAGGAGATTGAGACCATCCTGGCCAACATTAAGAAATAAGATTTTTTTTTAGATAAGCAAATGCTGAGGAAATTCATTAGCACCAGGCATGCCTTGCAAGAGCTCCCGAGGGAAGCACTAAATGTGAAAAGGAAAAACCATTATCAGCCACTACAGAAACACACTGAAGTACTCAGACCGGTGACATTATGAAGCAACCACATAAACAAGTCTGCAAAATAGGCAGCCAGCATCATGATGACAGAATCAAATTCACACATAACAATATTAACCTTAAATGTAAATGGGCTAACTGCCCCAATTAAAAGACACAGAATGGCCAGCTGGATAAACAGCCAAGACTCATTGTATGCTACTTCAAGAGACCCATCTCATGTGCAAAGACATACATAGACTCAAAATAAAGAGATGGAGAAAAATTTACCAAGCAAATGGAAAACAGAAAAAAGCAGGGATAATAACCCTAGTTTCTGACAAAACAGACTTTAAACCAGCAAACATCAAAAAAGACAAAGAAGGGCATTACATAATGGTAAAGGGTTCAATTTGACAAGAGGAACTAATGATCCTAAATATATAGGCACCCAACACAGGAGGACCTGTATTCATGAGGCAAGTTCTTGGAGATGTGCAAAGAGACTTAGACTCCCACAAAATAACACTAGGGGACTTTAACAACCCACTGACAATATTAGATAGATCACTGAGACCAAAAATTAACAAAGATATTCAGGACCTGAACTCAGCTCAAATGGACCTGATAGATATCTACAGAATTCTCCACCCCAAAACAGCAGAATATATATTCTTCTCATTGTCACATGGCACTTACTCTAAAACTGATCACATAATTGGAAGGAAGACACTCCTCAGAAAATGCAAAAGAACTGAAATCATAACAAACAGTCTCACAGGCCACAGTGCAATCAAATTACAACTCAAGACTAAGAAAATCACTCAAAACCACACAACTACATGGAAATTGAACAACCTGCTCCTGAATGACTCCTTGTTTAAGTAATGAAATTAAGACAGAAATCAAGTTTTTTGAAACTAATAAGAACAAAGAGACAATGTACCAAAGTCTCTGGGATGCAGTTAAAGAGGTGTTAAGAGGGAAACTTATAGCACTAAATGCCCACATCAAAAGGCTAGAAAGATCTCAGATTAACACCTAACATTAAAACTAAAAGAACCAAGACCAAACAAAACCCAAGGCTAGCAGAAGACAAGAAATAACCAAGATCAGAGGGGATCTGAAGGAGATAGAGACTTAAAACACTCTTCAAAAATCAATAAATCCAGAAGCCGACTTATTGAAAAAATTAATAAAAGAGACTGTTACCTAGACTAATAAAGAAAAGAGAAGAATCAAATAGACACAATCAGAAATAATAAGTGGGATATCACCACTGACCCCACAGAAATACAAACAACCATCAGAGAATGCTATAAACACCATTATGCACATAAACAAGAATATCTAGGATAAATGCATATATTCCTGGACACATCAAGACTGAACCAGGAAGAATTAAATCCCTGAATAGACCAATAACAAGTTCTGAAATTGAGGCAGTAACAAATAGGCTTCCAACAACAACAAAAAAAGCCCAGGACCAGGTGGATTTACAGCTGAATTCTACCAGGGGTGCAAATAAGAGCTGGTATCATTTCTACTGATGATTCCAAAAAATGAAAAGGTGGGACTCCTCTCTAACTTATTTTATGAGGCCAGCATCATCCTGATACCAAAACCTGGCAGAGACAGAATGAAAACAAAAAAACAAAACTTCAGGTCAATATCCCTGATGAACATCAGTGCAAAAATCTTCAACAAAATACTGGCAAAAGGAATCCAACAGCACATGAAAAAGCTTATCCGCCATGATCAGGTTGGCTTCATCCCTGGGATGCAAGGTTGGTTCAACATATACAAAGCAATGAATGTGGTTCATCACATAAACAAAACTAAAGACAAAAACCTCATGATTATCTTAATAGATGCAGAAAAGCAGTGCTTAGAGGAAAAGTTGTAGCATTAAATGCATATGTTAGAAATGAGAAAAGATCTAAAATTAACAATCCGCTTTCACCTTGGAAAACTGGAGAAAGAAGAACAACTTAAGCCTAAAGCAAATAGAAAAAAAAGAAATAAGAAAAATTAATTAAAAATGGAATATAAGTGAAGAATATCAACAAGGCAAAAGCTGGTTCTTTGAAAAGATCAATAAAATTGACAAACTTCTAGTCAGCCTAAGAACGAAAACAGGAGACACAAATGACCAATATTAAATATGAAAGACAGTCATCACTACTGATTCCATAAACATCAAAATGATAATTTAAAAATACTGAAAACAACATTATGCCCATAAATATGAAGAACCTTGATGAAATGGACTAATTCTTTGAAAGACCCAAATTACCAAAACTCACACAAGGAAAAATAGATCTTAATAGGCCCATATTTATTAGATAAACTAAATCAATAATTAATAGCCTTCCAAAAAGAAAGAACCAGGGTAACATGGTTTCCCTAGTAAATTCTATTGAACACTTTTAAAAGAAATGATATTAATTCTCTGTACTCTCTTTCAGAAAATAGAAGCAGAGGAAACACTTCCTAATTCATTATATGAGGCTAACATTACTAATTCTAACAGCAAACATTACAATAGAGGAAAACTACAGACTAATATCTCTCATGAATGTAGATGCAAAAATTCATAACAAAATATTAACAAATCAAATCCAATAACGTGTAAAAAGAATTATACACCACAAATGAGTGAGATTTATTTCAGGTATAGAAGGCTGGTTTAACACTTGAAAATCAGTTAATGGAACCCACCACATCAACAGGCTGAAGAAAAAAAAATCGTATGATCATATCAATTGAAGAAAAAGCATATGACAAAATCCAAACCCATTCATAAGGAAAACTCTCAGCAAATTAGGAATTCAACTTCATAAAGCACACCTACAAAAACCTACAGATAACATCATCCTTGATGGTGAGAAACCAAATGTTTTCTCCTTAAGATCAGGAATCAGACTAAGATGTCCCCTCTCACAACTCCTATTCAACATTATACTGGAAGTTCTAGCTTTTGTTAAAAAACAAGAAAAGGAAATAAAAGACATACACGTTGGAAAGGAAAAAAAAAAACTGTCTGTTCACAAATGACATGATTGTCTATTTCGAAAATCCCAAGAATTAACAAAAATTTCTTGGAACTAATAAGTGATTTTATTAGTTTGCTAGGACTTCCAATAACAAAATACAACAGACTGGGTGAGTTAAACGACTTAAATTTATTTTCTCATAGTTTTGGAGGCTAAAAGTTCAAGGGCAGAATGTCAGCAGGTTTAATTTCTCCTGAGGCCTCTCTCCTCCTCTCGCAGATGGCCACATTTCTACTGTGTCCTTATGAGGCCTTTTCTCTGTGTGTGAGAATCCCTGGTGTCTCTCTGTTTGTCTCATCTTCTTAGAGGGACACCAGTCAGATTGGATTAGGGCCTACCCTAGAGGCCCCATTTAACTCCATTATCTTTTAAAAGTCCCTATGTCCAAATACAGTCAAATTCTAGAGTACTGGGGATTAGGGTTTCAACATATGAAATTTGTGGGGGGATAGATTCACTCCACGATAGTGATTATACTATAGCAAGGTTGCAGAATACAAGGTTCATATATGAAAGCCAATAGCTTTCTTATATACTATCAATGAGCAATTAGAAATACAAATTTAAAAACACGATATCATCTACAATAGCACCAAAGAAAGAAAGACATTAATTCTCAGGTGTAAATCTAAAAAAACACATACAGAATCTATATGCAGAAAACTATAAAACTCTGATGAAAGAAATCAAATCAAATAAAAACAAATGGAGAAATATTACATGTCCATGGATTAGAAGGCAATGTTAAGTGACAATTCTTTGTAACTTGATCAATAATCTCCCCAAATTTTAGCAAACTATTTCGTGCATATCAACAAACTGATTCTAGGGTTTATATGAAAAAGCAAAACATAAAATAGCCAATACGATAATGAAGAACAGAAATGAGGGCTGATGCTACTGACTTCAAGACTTAATATACAACTCCAACAAGAAAGACAGCACAGTACTTGTGAAAGAATAGATACTTAGGTCAGTGGAACAATTAACAGCCCAGAAAAGGACTCACACAAACATACTGTAGTCAACTCTATTTGATAAGACAATTCAATGGAGTAAGGGCACTCTTTTCAAGAAATGGTGCTGTAACAATTGGACAGCCATATATAAGAAAACGAATCTAGACACAGACCTAGATTAGTTTTCACAAAAACTAACAGAAATAGATCATGGATCTCAATGTGAAATGCAATACTTTAAGACTTTCAGAAGAAAAAAAGGCAGAAAATCTCTGTAACCTTGGATTTAGTGATGAGTTTTAAAATACAATGTCAAAAGCCTCATTCATGAACAAAATTATAAATTATACTTGATTAAAATTGAAATTTTATGTTCTGTGAAAAATACTGTTAAGGGAATCAAAAGACAAGCCACAGACTGGGAGAAAATATTGGCAAACCACCTATGTGATACAGAACTT
>NW_016107356.1:4641884-4663224 GCF_001604975.1 Cebus imitator
AAAAAAAAAAAAAAAAAAAAAAAAAAAAAAAAAAAAAAACAACAACAACAAAAAAACTCTTAACAACAAAGAAGCAAGTAATACAATTTAAAAATGGGCTACAGATCTGAACAGACACATCATCAAGGAAGATACATAAATGGTAGATAAAAAGATGCTCATCATGATTTAAGTCTGGGCACAGCAGTTCCAGCTGCTCAGGAGGCGGAGGCAGGAGGGCTCCTCTAGACCGGGAGTTTGAGGCTGTCACAGGCTATGGATGTGCCTGTGAATGGCCACTGTACTCCAGACTGGGCAGCATAGTGAGACCTCATCTTTAAAATAAATAGGCAGATGAATAAATGATTAATTTGTCATTAAAGAGTTCCAAATTAAAACAACAGCAAGATGCCACTACACGCCTATAAGAATAGTTAAAATCCAAAAACCTGACAATTCCAAATGATGGCAGAGATGCAGAGCAGCAGGAACTCTCGTTCATTGCTGGTGGGAATGCAGAATGGGGCAGCCACTTTGAAAGGCAGGGTTTGGCTGCCTCTTATAAAGCTAAGTATAGTTTTACTACAGAATCCATCTGTTCTGCTCCTAGATGCTTATCCAATTGATTTGAAAACTTATGTTCACATAAAAATTCTGCATGTAAATGTTTAAAGCAGATTTATTTATAATTGCCAAAACTGGAAGCCACTAAGATTCTGTTCAACAGCTGAATGAATAAACAAGCTGTGGTACATCTATACAGTGGAATATGGAATGTAATTCTGCAACAAAAAGAAAGGAGTATTAAGCTAAAAAGATATGGTGGAATCTTAAATGCATACTGCTAAGTGAAAGAAGCCAGTATGCAAAGGCTACATATTAGGTAGTTCCAATTATTTAATAGTCTGGAAAATGTAAACTGTAGAGACTGTAAAGTGATCATGATTTCCAGGGTGAAGGTGGAGGGTAGAGGATGAATAGGTGAGGTGCAGGGAATTTTTAGGGCAATTTTATTGTAATGTAAAATTTTAGGGCAGAATTATTAAAATAGTGGATGTAAGATATTGCATGGTGTTACCTATGCAACAAAAGGTGAACCTTAATAAATGCAAATTTTGAAAAATCATATAAGAGGTTGGGGGATCCTAGGAGAGAATGCATACCATGACAAGTGAATCTAACTGTATTACAAATGTAAGAAACAGTCTCACTCAAGGGATGGGTCGGGTAGGGGAAGAGATGTTGACTGAAGTATTTTGGAAATGAGTGAGGTCTATTAGATCAAAGGCAAAGGGGAAACTGGATGTGAGTTATATGAGAACTCTCTGTGCCATCTTCTCAATGTTTGCAAAAATCTAAAACTTGTAGAAAATAAAATTGATTTTAAAAAATTTAAATAAGCAAACTGCTCACTACTACACAAAAAAGCAAAGATGAGTCTCTTATGTATAAAATTGAGCAAAAGAAGCCAGACACAGCCTGCAAGCTCCAACTCCATTCATAGAGTTTATAAGCTGGCAGCGATGGCATGAGAGCTTAGGAAATTATTTCATTGGGGAAGCAGAATAGATGTTGACTGAATGAAGTCACATGAGGGGCTTCTCTGGGATACTATGAACATTCTATCTCAAATCCAACTGGTGGTTAGATTTATGTTTCCTTAAATTAATATGTATTAATTTATGAAAATTAATTGAAGTGCCACTCATAATCTGTGCACTTTTCTGTACAATTCAACAAACTTCAATGACGAAAATAAGAATGAATCAGAATTGTGTATATCAACATGGATGAATCTAAAAAGCAATGTTGATTTAAAAAATTAAAATAAAAAGCAATGTTGAATATTAAAAAGTAATTTGTTAAATAATAACTAAAATATACTACTTTTTTCATGTACCCCCCTGTAAAACAAACTATATTTTTACTTATGGACTTATGAAATTTAGCCTAAGTATCAAAACACACTTGAGATTATAAATACCAAATTCATGATAGCAGTTATCTTTGCAAAGAGGAAAGAAAATGGAATTGAGGAGGGGGACTCCCTTTCTGGTTTTTGTTTGTTTGTTTGTTTTTTGAGACAGTCTTGCTCTGTTGCCCAGGCTGGAGT
Organism: Cebus imitator; assembly: GCF_001604975.1. Classification (NCBI taxonomy): domain Eukaryota; kingdom Metazoa; phylum Chordata; class Mammalia; order Primates; family Cebidae; genus Cebus; species Cebus imitator. The sequence goes on from NW_016107356.1 coordinate 4,643,977, forward strand.
GGAGTTGTGTGATCTCGATTCATTGCAACCTCTGCCTCCTGGGGGTTCAAGTGATTCTCCTGCCTCAGCCTCCCGAGTAGCTGAGACTACAGGCGCACACCACCACACCTGTATCTTTTGTAGAGATGGAGTTTCACCACATTGGCCATGCTAGTCTTGAACTCCTGACCTCAGGTGATCCACCTGCTTTGGCTTCCCAAAGTGCCAGGATTACAGGTGTGAGCCACCACGCCCGACCAACTTCTACCCATACTGCTTCATGTATATATATTTTAAAAATCCAAAAAACATTGCAAAATGTTAAGTTGTGATACAGTTGGGTTCAGCCATAAGGGTAATCATGTCATTTCTCTATAACTGTTTCTAGTTTTGATACATATATGTACACACACACACATACGAGTGTGTGCTCTATAAGAACATGTAACTAATATTGCATAGTGCAATAACAGCCTAGAATTAACAAGCATTTTGCCATCAATACTTGTCCTGTGTGTGGCTGAGGATGAATGACTCCATAGATCCTTTGCAGAATGGAAACCATTGGCTTCTTTATCATTAAGAGTGGTTCTAACTCAAAGACTAATGGCCTTTGCATTTCACCAGCCCCCCTTGTTAATCCCATATCTTTCATGACATGTAATCTCAAAGTTTCCTTAAAGGTAAATTACATTTGCTGACAGGACTCTTTAGAACGACTGAGAACAGCCAGATATTGGAGGTCAATAAGAAAACAACCCCACTGTTGATTCACTCCATAGCATGCACTGAGCACTCACATGGTCCATGTGAGATGTGGTGGGGCTTGAACCAGGCTGGCTGCAGAGGGGAGAGAAAGAGAAAAACAGATCTGAGAAGCATTTGGAGGCAGAGCTGTTAGAAGTCATCAAATGGCTCTGAATAACATGGTGGAATCCAAGAGGCCAGAAGAAGAATCAAGAACAGCCAGGGTATTTCATTCCCTTTGGAGCAACTATGAATGGGAGTTCACTCGTGATTTTGCTTTCTGTTTGTCTGTTATTGGTGTATAGGAATGCTTGTGATTTTTGCACATTGATTTTGTATCCTGAGACTTTGCTGAAGTTGCTCATCAGCTTAAGGAGATTTTGGGCTGAGAGGATGGGGTCTCTAAAAATACAATCACGTTGTCTGCAAATAGATACAATTTGACTTCCTCTTTTCCTAATTGAATACACTTTATTTTTTTTTCTTGCCTGATTGCCCTGGCCAGAAATTCCAATATTATGTTGAATAGGAGTCGTGAGAGAGGGTATCCTTGTCTTGTGCCGGTTTTCAAAGGGAATGCTTCCAGTTTTTGCCCATTCAGTATGATTTGGCTGTGGGTTTTTCATAAATAGCTCCTCTTATTTTGAGATACGTTCCATCAATACCTAGTTTTGGAATATATGTGTATGTACACACACACACACGCAAGTGTGTGCTCTATAAGAACATGTAACTAATATTGTATAGTGCAAAAACAGCCTAGGGGAATTAACAAGCATTTTGCTGTCAATACTATGTTGCTGAGGATGAATGAATCCTTAAATCCTTTGCAGAATGGTAGTTAGAGACGAGAGGTCTGAGGATCAAGTCCTGAGGTGGTTAGAGTTTCACAGAGGAGCAGGAAAATAAATAATAAAGGCCTACCAAATAAGGAAAACAAAAGCTATTTATTCAGGACGTGCTGTAACAAGGGAGTCATCACCATCACTTGCATTTTGGTAGAGACTCCAAAGCAGAGTGGAAAAGTTCGATGGTGGTGTTAACCAAAAACTGACAGAGGCAGGTGTCTCAATTAATAGAGGTTTATTTAGCCAAGGTTGAGAACATGCCTGGGAAAAACTCAAGTCAGAGAAACATCTATGACCTGTGCTTTCCAAATAGGGCTTTGGGAATTCAGTATTTAAAGGGGAAAGAACAGGCAGGAGGGAAAAAGAGAGGGAGGGTGGGCAGTGAGCCAAATGATTACATGCTCGTAATGTTCTGAGAACGCTCAGTAAATCTACATTTTACATAAGATAAAGCAAACACGTGAAATGAGGGAGTTTGGGGAAAAGTCAATGACGCATTTATCTCAGGTCTGATGAAGGGATGATTTCTGCTCTTGTCCTTGTCCTCTACCTGTGAAAATAAGCTTGTAATTGACATTGTCAGGGTGAGGTTGAACAGAACCCAGTTTCAGCTCTAGATTATAAGGGGGATATGTATCCTGTAAGATTTAGGGGCTCACACAGAATTTCCTTGTGAGCAATTTGTGAAGGAGGCCATCTGAGGAGATATGTGGCCTCCTATCCTTGGGGGAACCCAGCTTATGGATGAAGTTATGACCCAGGCTTTTGAAATTACAGCTATTTGAGAACAAAAAAAAGGCAATATTGCATGACTCAGTTCCCAAGCTTAACTTTCCCTTTGGCTTAGTGAGTTTAGGGTCCTGTGATTTTGTTTTCTTTGTGGATAAAAGGGGAGGTGGATAAAAAGGGAAGGCTTCAGGTGTGCCCTGATGGGGGCCTGTTGGCGTGGCGAAGCCCTAGGTGAGTTAGTTAGGAGCAGTGTGCCCCATGGAATTGGCTAGAGATGTATATTTGATTTTCTGTGGTTGGTTCTAAAATGAAAGTGAAGACAAAAACTGGGGGAGCTGTCAGTTATTAATCAAGTCCTGGTCATTGTGGGCCAATTTTTACAGATATTGCTTAACTTCCTGAATTGTTACTAGAGATAGCAATCTGATTTGCTATGAGTCTGGCTTATAGCAGGCTGCCTTCCTGGGTTGTTTGTTATAGATAAAAAGGGGTTGGGTTCCTGGCAGGCAGCTACAAGTTGTGAGTCGTAGTTCTATTTATATATCTTATGGCCATTGTCCATTTGTTTATTTAGTCTCTTGGGAGAAAAATGCAGGAAAGGAGACTGAAAAGAGCAGCTAGAGAGAGGAGAGAAACTAAGAGAGTATCATCATCCCAGAACTTATGAAAATCAAATGCCAAGAAGAAGCTGGTTCACTGAAGCAAATACTACTAAAATGTCTGATAAGATGAGGATGCCAAAGCAGGTGAAGCTTTTCCAGGTGAAAAAGAGACATTGCCATCATGGTTGCTGAATTCTCAAACACAGGAAACATTTTCCTATGGCTTCAGGTAATCGTGAAATAGAAACTAACAGGGTCAGTTAGGAAAAGAAATGTCAGTGCCTCTAGGGGGCACGGCGCATCATACCTAAGAACTGAGCAGAAAATACTGTCCCCTACTCTGCAGACGCAATTTCCCGCCCAACATGGGATTCCTGGGTTGGTTAGATGGCGGCATCTGAGATCACAATTAACCTGAAACCCAAGCTCAGGCACTTGCAGCCCCAAAGCCTCACACCCAGTGCTCCAAGTTTAGGGACTTCTATTATCAAGTAAACTGGGAAATGGGTCACTCTCCTTTGAAGACTGTTAGGAAAGGGGGACAAAAACTGAAAACAAAAAACAAAAAACAAAAAAAACCTCAACCCCTGAGTTTAATCTCCAAGTATTCCTTCCCAGAAACTTTAAGTCGGCCACAAGACTGTTAACCATGAGCAGAAATTGTTCAATAATCTTTGTTTAATAGTCAAATTATCATAAATTCGGTTTTCTTTTACCTGAGTTATGTAACTATGTGACAAACATTTGCAAAATTTTGAATAGATAAAAGTACCCATCATATAATCCAGCAGTCCCACTGTTGCACATACGCCCAAAAGAAAGGAAATCGACATCTTGAAGAGATATCTGCACTTCCGTGTCTTCTGCAGCACTGTTTACAATAGTTAAGATTTGGAAGCAACCGAAGTCTGCATCAACAGATGAATGGATAAAGAAAATGTGGTACATATCCACAATGGAGTACTATTCAGCCCTTAAAAAGAATGAGATCCTGTCATTTGCAGCAGCATGGATGGACATAGAAGACATTATGTTAAGTGAAATAAGCCAGGCACAGAAAGACAAACATTGCATGTTCTCACTTATTTGTGAGCTCTAAAAATCAAAATAATTGAACACATGGACATAGAAAGAAGAAGGATAGTTACCAGGGGCTGGGAAAAGTTGTCAGGGGCTGGTGGGTGTGGGGAGATGGGGATGGTTAATGCATACAAAAAAATAAGTAGAAAGAATAAATAAGACCTACGATTTGAGAACACAACAGGGTGTCTGTAGTCAATAATAACTTAATTGTACATTTAATATAACTAAAAGAGTATATTGGATTGTTTGTAACAACAAGAATAAATGCCTGAGGGGATGGATACGCCATTCTTATGATGTGCTTATTTCACCTTGCATACCTGCATCAAAACATTTCATGTAACCCATAAATATATACACCTATTATGTAACCACAAAAATTAAAAGTTAAATTTGTTTTAAAAGTACTCAGAAACTCTGTACCCTAGCTCTGTTGGAATTACTTAGTGCTGATAGTCACCTTTGCTGAGTGATGCTTGCAGATGTCTCTGCCCTTTAAAGATGAGGAGCCCCTGCTGCTCTCCTTGGTGTGAACATAAACTCCAGTTCTTCTGGGAACTGCCTTAAAGACAGCAGAAACTGAAGAGCAGAGAAAAGTGGAAAGCACAGCCTTGCATGATGGTAAAGGTTGAATCCCTGCCTTAGACTTTCTCAAATTTATTCCTGTCTTCCTACTCCTCTGACCCCCACCTTAGCCCAAGCCCAGATGGCTGTCACCTGCATTAACCTAACCGTCTCCTAACCCATCTCCTCTCTTTGTTCCTTTCCGATGCACCCTCCACTTGGCCAGCTGCCAGAGGATCTTTCAAAATAACTAATCTTACCATTCTCTCCCCTCCAAAGCTTCAGAGGCTTCCAGTCTGGACTCCTTAGTGACACATAAAAAAATCCCTCTATGTTCTGCCTCTGGCTGGTGGCTCTCAAACTTGGCCACACTTTAGGATTCTGAGGAGCTTTAAAAACTGCCCTGCTCTGGTTTAGTCAGTCTGGGCTGGGTCCCAGGTATCTAGAGTTTTAGTTTTGTTACCCAGGATGTGGTGACTCTTTCTCGAGTTACTTGCAGATTCCTGAACCCCTGGCTGAGAGTGATTTGTTTTCTAATCTCATCAAATTTAAGAAGAGATGTAGGAACTTGCCTTGAGGCTTGAATTCTTTCTTCAGTTACTCTCCACTGTTGGTAGTCAGTCTTTTACATTTGAGGGTCAAAAATAAGGAGGCCTATTGTATTTCCCAGGCTGGACCCCATAGTGCATACAGTAGGTTTTGGAGGGAGAGATGGGAGTGAAGATGGGGAAAGAAAAATGTGGAAACCTGAGTCTAGGAGGTTGCTTGCTAAGTGTACCAGAATATGCCACCCCACATGTGCCTCTTTGGCAAATAATTATTTTGAGCTGAAGGCTATTGAGAACCAGCAGATGCAGGAAAGCTCTAAAAACAGGGTCTAAGTTTTTCTTTTGTAAAAGATTGTAGAGGTGTCTCCTTCTCCCAGGAAGAAGACTCTTAATCCTCATCAGAGGAGAAGGTGCAGACTTAGATCTGCACAACAAATCTTACTAAACAATTCTTGTTTACCATCCCTTTCCTGGTTACCTTCTCATAAGTTGCCTCTCCTACACGGAAGCCCCAACCCCCTTTTTTTGTTTGAGTCTGAGATGGTATTTAACCCCAAGTCTAACCACACCTTTCAGTCACTCACCTCTGAGTGTTCTCATGTGTACAAAGACAATGAACTTGTAAGTAAACTTGTTTCTCTCTTGTTAATCTGTCTTTGGCCAATATAAGTTACAGGGTTTCAGTTGGAAAATCTAAGATAAGTAGAGGAAAAGATTCCCCCAACACACTTACATAAATTATGGACCCAAACTGGATACCAAGCAAGGAGGAGCAGGCAGCTAACACTTAACTCCAGACCTCCTCAATAGCTTGCGGGTAAGGGTTTTGTTTAGTTTTGATGGAGTCTCTCTATATCACCAAGGCTGGAGTGCAGTGGTGTGATCTCAGCTCACTGCAACCTCCACCTCCCGGGTTCAAGCAATTTTCCTGCCTCAGCCTCCTGAGTAGCTGGCACTACAGGTGCCCACCACCACACCTGATTAGTTTTTGTATTTTTAGTAGAGACGGGGTTTCACCATGTTGGCCAGGCTGGTCTTGAACTCCTGACCTCAGGCAGTCCACCTGCCTTGCCCTCCCAAAGTACTGGGATTACAGGCACGAGCCACCATGCCCAGCCACAGGTAAGGGTTTTAAAAGCAGGAGGCAAAAGTTATAGGCAAAATAAAAAACCATGGAGACTATACATTGGTTCAACCTAAAAAGGTGGAACATCTTGAAGTGGGCCCACAGGTCATAGGTGAATCAAAGCTTTGTCTGAAAATATGGGCTCAGTAGAAAGGAATGTTAGCTCTGGCTCATGGGTGTGACCTCCTCCAGGCCCATCAGGGAGAAATTTAAAACAAAGAATGGTAGTCAGAATTCAGTCCTCAGTTTTCCCTTATCTGAAGTCTCTGTGCCAGTGGATTCACTGGCAGAGGTCCGGGTTTCTGAAACTACTCTGGGGCATAGATTAATGGCATGAGACTTTTTTGGGGGTGCTGCTTCACCAGCCCGAGACCTCTGCAGCTGGCTGCACCCCTGCCTGGGCCTCGCTCAGCTCTGGATTGACTGCTGGGCTTGCTCCATCCACTTGGCCCAGCAGGCTGCACCCAGCTTACCTTACCAGCCACCATAGGTGAGCCAGGTGTGAAGTGGCAAGTGTGCAGGGTCCAGTCACTATGCACAGCCAGGTGCATCAGCTGCTGCAGTGGAATGAGCAGCTCCAGGCACTGGCATCCAGATGAGAACAAAGTAGCACCCAAAAACTTGGAGATGCCAGCACCCATGGAGCCCCAAAGGGGGTGATACATCATGTCACAGCTCTGGCTGGGGGAGCCCTGAGGTCTAGACTCCCAGAAGGGTTGCAGCTCTTCTCTTCTTCCTGCCATTCACAATGCAGAAAATGGAGGTATGTTAATAGCTTGTTCGGTCCCACTGGCCTGCTCCAGCCCATGGCTCCTGGGAGGGCCTGGCCACACTGCCATTTCCCATCATGTGGGATGGATGCCCAGCACTGGTGGAGGGTGGGAGGGCCTCAGTGTTATAACAGCTCCTTTTGCACCTGCCATTTGGTGGGTCCTGGGTTCTTGTCCCATGTCCATAAAGAATGAGGTTATGCTGACAACTGGAGAGTGAGAAGGCAGAGAAGAATATTATTGAACAGCAAAACAGCTCTCAGCGGAGAGGGGACCTGAAAGTGGGTAGTTCCAATGTATGGCTGAGTCTGGGGTTTTTATAGGCTCAGAATGGGGAGGTGTTGACTATAGGTAGCCTTGGAAAAGGCAACATTTGATGGGTTAAACAGCATTATTCTGAAAGAACCAATTGGGAAAGAGTGGGCAAATGGAAATAGAAGAAATAGAAGTCCTCACTCTGGTCGCTGACACCATCCAGAACTGACAGCCTGGTTTTCAGGCTTCAGGCTGTCTTTGGCTTCGAGGTTGGGTTTCACTGGGGACCTGCCCCTATCTGCCTGGGAATTTGTCTGTCACCTGCTGCTATCTTTAAGATGCTATCTTTGGCTGGGTGTGGTGGCTTATGACTGTAATCTCAATATTTTGGGAGACTGAGGCAGGCAGATTGTTTGAGCCTAGTAGTTTGAGACCAGCCTGGGCAACATGACAAAACCTTGCCTCTATAAAAGAAATAAAAAAATTAGCAGGGTGTGTTGGCATGTGCCTGTGGTCTCAGCTATTGATGGAGCTGAGATGAAGGGACTGCTTGAGCCCTCAGGTTGTGGTTGCAGTGAGTCATGATCACACCACTGCACTCCAGCCTGGGCAACAGAGTGAGACTCTGTCTCAAAAAACAAACAAACAAACAAACAAACAAAAAAAGATGTTATCTTTAGTTTTTACAGGGAGCCAAACATCCCGTGATTCTCACTTCCATGACTATTGTTTTAAGCTACTGTTACTCTTTTGTTTATCAAGTTGCTCAGTTACTTCTCAGGGCTAGCTAGGTGCCTGGGATTTCCCTTTAAGAAACTCAAGATTTTTTAATTTCCCTGTTTGGTGCCAGGGAGCCCAGTCCCCTAAGAGGGGTCCCTGCTCCATCTCACTTATGAGAGCTTATGAGACAGCAGCTTCAGAGCTGGCCAGTAGCTCAGGAGGTGGAACAGTCAGTGGCAGGGAAAAGGAGGGCCAGGTCACTTGGGAGATAGGAGCTCTTCCACCACTGGGCTGGGAAACCATTATCTGGCAGCCCTGCCACTCAGTGGACTCTCGACTTCTCCTTAATTTCCTAGGCAGTATAAGGGCAAGCAGGAATAAAAGGAAATTGAATTTTCACTGGTGCCAAAAGGCAAAGAGAAGTCTCTCCCTCCCTTTTCTTAGAGTATTTCCTTTATAATCCTTCCTCTGTCTATTTGGGAGGTACGTAAACCTTTCTGAAAGGTAAACAAGCCCTTTGCCACTTTTGCTTCCCAGGAGCGTGTTTCGTGGGGGCTTCAGAGCCATTTTTTGAAATGTGAACATCAAGATGGGTGGTGCCCTGTCTCCTGCCTCTCTGGGAGTTTTGCCTAGGAGCCTGGCTCCAAGCTGTAGCATGTGAGAGTTTTCTTTTTCCTTTGGATGAATGCAATTAACACATATGTAATAGATTTTATCTTCCTGACTATGTAAGAGGGTGATACATTTTTTTTTCTGTCTTTGCAATCTCTTTAGTGGATTGCTTTTGATGTGTGTTGCAATCTAGTTTAATGCATATGTAATAATAATACTGCTTTTTTCCTTTCCTATATTTTTGGACAGGTTTTCTAGATAGGCAGATTTTATTTTAAATTTCCCCAACAGCAGCAAGTCCTAGTACATCTCAGTATCATCCCAGCTACCTCCTACCCTTGGGGAGGAAGTTTGCCAGAGACATTAAGGGCCACTTCCAAATACAAGAGAGTCATCAGACATCTGTCAGGAGGGAGAGTATCCAATCTCTAGAGATGGAAATGTCAACCTAAAAGGAAACAGCAGAGGCAGAATTAATGTAGAGAGTTTATTTGAGCCAAGATTGAGAGCTGCAGGAATGGACACACTTCCAAGTTGCCTTGGGGAGTACTCTGGAGGACAAGGAAGAGGCTCAAGAAAAAAGGATGAATCAGGAGAGAAGCAATTACAAAAGCTGTTCATCAGCAGTTCCCATTAGTTTGCAGAAATAACATTGGTTAGTGATTGGCTATACATTGTTGCAACTTGGCATTAATCTAGAGCCCACATAGCAAGGGGCTTCAAGAGGTCATTATTTGCATTTCTCTGATGACCAGTGATGGTGAGCATTTTTTCATATGTTTGTTGGTACCTATGCAACAATCTTGCATGTCTTTCACATGTACCCCAAAACCTAAAATGCAATAAAATAAATTTTAAAAAAAAGAAAGAAAATTCTATAACAATGCTCAGGCCCATTCCTACCCTGTAGAGCATGCTTTCATTTTAAATAAATCTCTGATTTTGTTGCTTAAAAAAAAACAAAAAACAAAAAACAACAACAACAATAAAAAAAGAGGTCAATATTTGGTTCCAGGGAGTGTGAGACCGGATTGTGGTCACATGTTAAATGCCTCTCCAGGCCTGATGATTTAAAGGGCTCACATTCCTCAGATAAAGTTTTTTTTTTTTCTTTCTCAGATTGAAGCATTCTGGTGCACTCAGCCTTCAGATAGAGAGGAGTGGAGACTCTCATTCCAGATGGGTGCTTGCCTTGGTTGTTTTAAATTCATGTGCAACCAGGCTGCTTCTCCAATATAAAAGCACCCCTAAACAAGAGCCAACAGTCTCTGTTGAGGCCTTTCTACCCTTCAAGAGAACACCAAAGGGTATTCTAGAAGGGGTTCTAGAAGGGTGTTCTAGAAGGGTGGTCTAGTCCTTCCTCTAGGTTCCTAATCCAGTCCTGGCTGGATTACAAGGACTTCAATTATTTAGCACTGTGTCAGGTACCTAGCTGGCACTCAGTAACTGTTCAGAGAATGAGTGAATAAATAAATGAATGATTCCAACAGATGAAGGAGCTGGCCTGAAAATGACCTGACCATTTGCCAAAGTCACCCAGCTTGTTAGTTTCTCACCTCCTGACACCAACCAGGATTAAAGGCCAAAACCTAGATTGCCTTCTCATCCCAAGACATGTCCTGTCCTTCATATGAGTGTGGATTTATGTTAGAGTTCTTGTCATTCCTGATAATTCCCTCTTGTGCCTACCTGGATGGAGTCTCCTTGGGCTATGATTAGGAGAGCAAATCTCCAGCCTCTGCACTCACTCAACTGACTCCACCTGATGACTTGACCTATTGGTTCCTCCATCAGTCAACACGAATGCACTGGAGACCTACTGTCCATTGTTCTCTGTGGACATATGTGAAGTGCAAAGACATGCTCAGGGAACTGGCCTGAGCCTGGAATTCAGCCAAGGCTGGTAATGACACATGATCAGAGGTCACAACACACTTTTTAAAGTCACAGCAGTTTCCCTTAAGCATGGCTTTAGAGTCTCTGAGCCTTCCATACAAATCTCACCATGACTACTCTTAGAGATAGCTTAAGCCTAAAGGGCTTTCCCTTCTGTTTGTTCTCATTCATGACTCAGCACCACACTTTTGACACCAGATAGGTGGGACTTTTTCCCACACACATCAATCAAGCGGTTCTGCAGCACACACCAACGTGGTGTCCTGCAATTCATTTCAATTCTGACATGAACTACCTGAAGATGGCATCAGGTCCCACAGAGAGAGGGCTCAGTCCCATAAGACTCTCCCCAACCTCGTGTACTAATTGCAAGCCCTAGAATGTGACCTGTGCCTCTGACCAACTGGCTACAAATTGGGATTCCTACAATCCCCCTCCTTGGGTTCAATTAATTTGTTAGAGCAGCTCACAGAATTCAGGGAAACACTTTGCTTATGTTTATCCATTATTATAAAGGACAATACAAAGGGTAAAATAAATAGCCGGCTGAAAGGAAGGCACAGGGTGAAGTATGTGGGAAAGAACAAGGAGCTCCCAGGCACTCCCTAGGCGCCACCTTCCAGGAAGCTCCATGTGTTCAGCTATCTGGAAGCTCCCCAAACTCAGTCCTTTGGGTTTCTGTGGAAGCTTCATTATGTAGGCATGACTGACCACATCACTGGCCATTGGTAATCAGCTTAACCATTAGCCTTCTCCTGGCCCTGGAGTTTGGGAGTGGGGCTGTAAGTCCTAACCCTCCGATCATGCCTTGGTCTTTGGGCAACCAGTCCCCATCCTGAAGTTACCTAGAGGACTCATCCACCCATTACTCATTAGCATACAAAAGACACTCATCACTCTGGAGATTCCAGCTGTATATCAGGAAACATGGATGAAGATCAAATATATATTTCACAATATTACAGCTGCCATCAGGCATGGGTGAGTGTTTTGTCACTCACAGGCTCCTTCTTCTTTAGAAACCACCTGTTTTCCTCTAAGGAAAGTAGATTTTTATGAAAAGTAGGCTGTTTTGGGGTCTAGAATTTCAACATATGCCACCAAACCCTTTTCTTCCCTCTGACTTTTTGGAGGTGCACCTCACCTTGTGAGTTTGTAGCACCCCAAACCAGTAAGCACACACATTCAAACACATGTACATGCTCACAGCTACCCACTGGTAAGCACCACCCCGCATATCCGGTCACACAGATGTGAGAAGATGGAGAAATGTTCATCTTAGCTGGTGTGGGAAGTCCTCCCTCTGTCAGCTGAGCCCACATGGGAAAGATCCCCAGTCCCTTGGCCCCACATCAACGGGCATGGGGCCTTCAGAGGAAAGGGGAGGCCACTCAGTCGTGGAGGGAGAACAGTCTGGACCTGGGCCTGTCTTTGAGGGATTCCAGAGGGTAGAGGGTGAGGAAGAGGAGTTGGGAGAGTGAGATGGGAGGATGTCACACAGGATGAGACCCTTCCTTTCAAACCAAAACTAACAGCCAATAAATACAGGAAAAGATCCTCAACATCACTAATGATCAGGGAAATGCAAATCCAAACCCCAATAAGACACCGCTTCACACTCTCCAGGGCGGCCACAATACAAAGGCTAAGAACAAGCGTTGGGAGGATGTGGAGAGATCAGAACCCTCCTACGCTGCTGGTGGCAACGTAAAGTGGTACAGCTGCCTTGGAAAACAGTCTGGCAGCTCCCCAAATCTTAAACACAGAGATATCACACAACCCAGCAATTCCACTCCTATGTATATACGCTGAGAGAAATTAAAGTACATGTCCACATGGACACTTGGACACAAATGTGCATAGCAGCATTATTCATAGTAGCCAGAAGTCAAATGTTTATCAACTGATGAATGGACTGACACAATGTGGTCTAACCAGACAATGGAATATTAGTCAGTCATAACAAGGGATGAAGTACTGAAACATGATATACCACGGATGAACCTCAAAAATGTTAGGCTAAGTGAAAGGAGCCAGTCACAAAAGACCTCCTGGTATGTGATTCATTCGTATGAAAGTCCAGAATAGGGAAATCTATAGAAACAGAAAGTAGATTAGTGGGAACTTAGGGCTCAGCTTGCTAGGTGAGGGCAGGGGCAGGAAGATGGGAGCTGACAGCTAAACGGTTTAGGGTTTCTTCTGGAGGTAATGAAAATGTTCTAAAACTGACCACAGTGTTGGTGGTACATATCTGTATAGACCAAAAACCACTGATCATACAGATAGAATGGGTGAATTGTGTACATGCAAGTTATTTCTCAGTTAAGGCATTAAGAACAAAACAAAAACTAAGAACACAGATTTTCTTTCTTTCCTATTTATTTATTTATTTTGAGACAGTGTCTCGCTCTGTCACCCAGGCTGGAGTGCAATGGCGTGATCTCGGCTCACGGCAACCTCTGCCTCCTGAGTTCAAGCAATTCTCCTGCCTTAGCCTCCCAAATAGCTGGGATTACAGGCACCCGCCACCATGCCTGGCTAACTTTTTGTGTTTCTAACAGAGATGGAGTTTTACCATATTGGCCAGGCCGACCTCAGGTGATCCACCTGCCTTGGCCTCCCAAAGAGCTGGGATTACAGGCATGAGCCACCACGCCTGACCATCTTTTTTTTTTTTAAAGCAATGAGGGAGCAACACTTTGTGACCTAGGACGCATGGACTGAAAGAGAGGCAGAGGCTGGAGGGGAGCGTGTAAGGCAAGGATACATGGGCATCATGCCAGGCTTAGGGCATCCCCAAAGCTGTGGGACTGGGGCTTGAAGCCACGTTATCTAGGTCTTAGAGACCTGAGCAGGCCCAGCTGACGCAGGCTGCAAACATTCTCTCATCCTCACCGCAGTCCCCACAAGCTGCTCGCCTCCTGTGCTTGCCTTGTGGAAGTGTCCTGAGCGGTCCATGCAGATTTCTTCATCTGACCCCTCGCTTGAAATAAAAAGAGATAAAGTGAGTACAGACACCCTTACACATTACTGTAGTGCAAACGAGGCAAGACTAGATCCTAAAAAAGACCTGGCATGGGGCATCTTCCATAGTCATCCCACCTCCCAGGACAAGCAAAGGTCCTGCCTCCAAATTGCTGCAACTTTCTACAAGTATCAAGCTGCTTAAACGACATAGCAAGGCAGTCGACTCTGGGGGAAAAAGGTTTTTAATTACAGCATTTTAAAAATAGAACATTATTTTGAAATTACTTCGCCATCTACTTTCAGGTAATTTGTAAAAGCACTTGCATGTTAAATGCTCTATATTAGGAGATTATTTTGTTCTTGAGTCCCTACAGAGAATTCTTTGGGAATGAAGTGCTCTTGTGCCTTCAGAATTATTTGGCAATAGCAGTTCCATATTGCAGGCCAGGGACTCAGGGATGCCCCCTCTGTTCCAGCTCTTCAAGTTGGGCCCTACAGTTGGCAAGGGGACCACCGTTTGGAAAATTGCTGGGTTTCTAGACAAATCGCGTCTTTGAAATGTCTTGTCACTCCGTGATTTCTTGCTGGCCCCCTAGATCAGGCACCTCACAATATGAACACAGCCAGGGGGCATGGAGGATGAGAACCAACCTATCCTGACAATCCTGGCAGCACGTGGGAAAAGCCAGGCCCCAGTTCTCATATGTGGACACATTACATTGTCTCCACCAAGAAAACAACCCCTGTGAAATATTTACCTGTGTCACCCACTTTGCCTTAGGTTCCATTACCTAAGGCACAGACCTGGCATTACTCAATAGTGCCAGGCTTAGCACTGCCAGGGGAGATCTACATCTACAAAGGATTAAAGAAAAAAAAATTGCACTGGGTTATAAGCAATACATCTAATAAATATTTATTGAGTGACTATTTCATTCCAAGCATTCTGCTAGTTGCTGAGAAATCAGAAACAAATATGCTGAACTCATTAGCAAACTAGCTGGGGTGATGGGCAGGGGAGCCAGCTGTTGCAGTCTAGTTCAGTGTGGTGAGAGGTGCTGGGGAATGCAATGGCTTGGCAGGAGCCTGGGGCAGAGACATGTAGTTCTGCTTGGTGGGACTGGGTGGATGTCAGGCAAAGCTTCCCAAAGGACACAATGTTTGAGAAAGGCCCTGAAGAATGACTTGAAGCTGGAAAGTCAGAGGAAAGCATTGAAGGTGAAGACATGGGGTAGGGGAGGCACGGCACAACCCAGCAAAGTGCAGATGCCCCATCACGCCTCCAGTCTTTACCGGAGGTGAGAAAGAATTCCCAGGGTAGATGGATGCGTGTTAGGGAGGCTGAGAATGGTCTTCAAAGATGATCAGGCATAGGCTTGAAGACTTGATGCTTTTGAAGCTTGCTCTGACAGTCGTGTAGAGAAGAGAAGAGGGAGGCTTTGCTTATAATAAAGTGATAAATGATGAGAGCTGCATAAGAAAAAGGCTTTGGGGGTGGAGCATGAGGGCATGTCCTCAAGATAGAAGAGAGGATGGCCCGGACTTGAGAGTGGTTGAAGCGGGGTACAGGGGGACAGAGGACACCTTCTGTGGCCCTAGCTTGAGTCGCGGTGTGGACAGGGGTACTTGTCATCCAGACCAGGAAGCTTGGAGGGGAAAATGATCATACACAATTCTGAAGTTCTCAAGAGACAACTGGGTAATAAACAAGGATGAGTGTGAAACAAACAAGGACCTGGGTCGCGTAAGCTCATCGGGACATCTTTCTGAAAGAAGTAAAGCACACCTCTAATGGTGACAGAAATAACCAGAAATCTGCGAGTCCACCTCGAATATATTTCCTGGGGAACAAATGATGGCTGTGGGGCGGGGTAGCTTAGAATGTCCCTTGCACAGGAGAGGACCTAGAGAAGAGAGATGACATTTTGACCAGGTTGCATTCAGCTTACAGCAATACTTTCGTTTTAAATGCTCCCCTGCATGATAAGAATGGAGTTTATGTGAGGGGTGAGAAAGTCTCAGTCACTTAGCAACCATGGCATACTTCTGAAAATATTTCAAAGTCCTCTACTCTGGCTTTTAGAATGCCTTCTAGAGCAAGTACCATACGTAACGACACCACTACCTGGAATTATACGCCGTCTTTCTTCAGAGGCACACGAGGAGCTTAACATATGACCTTAGGTCTAGGTTAGCTGCTTTGTTTCATGCATGCTGTTGGTGTTTCTGGAAGAACATGTATGAGGTGATTGCTCTTGAAAGGCTTCAGAACAGTCAAGATGGTTTGTTGTTTTGGGGTTCTTTTTTTTTGAGACAGGGTCTTGCTCCGTTGCCCAGGCTGGAGTGCAGTGGTGCAATCTCGGCTCATCGCAACCTCTGCCTCCTGGGCTCAAGCAATTCTCCTGCCTCAGCCTCCAGGGTAGCTGAGACTATAGGTGCATGCCACCATACCTGGGCTTTTTTTTTTTTTTTTTTTTGGAGAGGCATGGTTTTTCCCATGTTGCCAGGCTGGTCTCAAACTCCTGGGCTCAAACAATCTGCCTGCCTGGCTGCCTTGCCTCCCGAAGTGCTGAGATTACAAGCATGAGTCACTGCGCTGGCTGAGATATTTATTTATTTTTTGAGATGGAGTCTTGCTTTGCTGCCCAGGCTGGCGTTCGGTGGTGCAATCTCGGCTCACTGCAACCTTCACTTCCTGGGTTCGAGTGACTCTCCTGTCTCAGCTTCCGGAGTAGCTGGGATTACAGGTGCACGCCATCACACCTGGCTAATTTTTGTATTTTTAGTAGAGACAGTGTTTCGCCATGTTGGTCAGGCTGGTCTCAAACTCCTGACCTCAGATGATTTGCCCGCCTCAGCTTCCCAAAGTGCTGGGATTATAGGTGTGAGCCACCATGACTGGCCTGGGTTGTTTTTCTTTTTTAATAGAAAACATGCAAAAAGAGAGGACATAGTCATTGGACAGTATTATAAAAAATAGTAATAGAAGTGTATATAAATGATGCAAAATGCAATACAGCAAGAGGTCTTTTTAAATTCTTTTTTATTGATATGTTCACTCAAGTGTTCTCCTCATACATAGAAGCAGGTGGCTATTTTGACTATAGCATTATAATTTGAAGTGTTTATGCTTCACTAATGATACAAAATTAGCAGAAAAAAGATTTAAATTGATGTTTTAATTATCCACTGTGATAACAGACCACCTAAAAATGTAGTGGCATAAAACAACAACTGTGTATTTTTTTGCACTACTCCGTGAGGTTTAAAACAACACAAATTCATCACCTTGGTTTCTGTGGGTCAAAACCACCCAGATTCATCATCTTGGTTTCTGTGGGTCAGAGCTACAGGTATGGGTTGGCTGGGTCCTCTGCTCAGGGTCTCGCTAGGTTGAAATCAAGGTGGCAGCCAGAACACATGTAGTGTCAGTAGAGTCCATTTCCTTGTGGTTTTAGAACGGAGGTATCCTCTTCCTTGCTGGTTGCTGGAAGGTACCCTCCCTTGCTTCCCGTCCTCAGCTTCTAGAGGTTGCCCTCACATCCTAGCCACGTGGCCCCCCACCCTCGTCTTGTGGCAGCTCCAGGCCAGCAGGGGGTGCCACTGCTGCCTCCAGTGTCCTTTCAGGGCTCACCTGATTTGGTCAGGCCCACCAGGATAATCTTCCTTCTTTTACTTTAACTTTTATCTTAGGTTCAGAGGTACATGTACAGGTTTGTTACATAGGTAGACTTGTGTCACAGGGGTTTGTGGTACAGATTATTTCGTCACCCAGGTACTAAACCTAGTACCTAGTAATTATTTTTTTCTGATCCTTTTCCTTCTCGCACCCTCCACTCTCAAGTAGGCACCCCCGTGTCTTAATCTTTCTTGTTTTTTGGACAGAGTCTTGCTCTATCACCCAGGCTGGAGGGCAGTGGCATGATCTCGACTCATGCAACCTCACGGGTTCAAGCAATTCTTGCCTCCTGGGTTCAAGCGATTCTCCTGCCTTAGCCTCCTGAGTAGCTGGGACTACAGGTGTGTGCCACCACACCCGGCTAACTTTTTTGCATTTTTAGTAGAGACAAGGTTTCACCATGTTAGCCAAGATGATCTCAATCTCCTGATCTTGTAATCTGCCCACCTTGGCCTCCCAAAGTGCTGGGATTACAGGAGTGAGCCACTGCACCTGGCCTAATCTTCCTTCTTGATGAACTCAAAGTCAAACCAGTCCGGATTTTACCCACATCTGCAAAATCCATTTTTCTTATAAAGGAATGGAATCACAGAAGCGCTACCCCATTGTAGTAGAGTGCTGAGCCACTGCAGGCAGAGAGGATTGTCCCGCCCACACTCATGGGGAGAGGGTTATAAGGGCCAGTTCACCCCCTGAGTGGAAGCGGGAGTGTTGGGGGCTCACTTAGCGCTCTGCTCACCACAACCCCCCTGCCAAACTCACAACTTTATTCCCACCCATCCTGTCCCTCCAGCCCAGGGGGCACAGACTCCAGCAGGACTTCAGCTGAGCCCAGGGAACGCTCTGGTGACTGGTGGCAAGGGACCTACCTCTTTGCACCCGGGACGCCCACCTGCTGAGACCCTCACCTTCTCCCACACGACCCCGAAGGCCCTGTCCAGGTCACCTCTGGCCTCACTTTCCATTCTCCCCTTCTTCGTCCCCTCCTGCCAGGGGGTCCTTCTTGACGTGCCCAGACACGGTGGGTGCACACTTGCCCAGTGGCCTCTCTTCTTTTCCCTTTGCCTGGAATGCTCTCTTCCCAGTTACCAAAGATACTCAGGCTCTCTCCCCCATTTCCTTCAGGCCCTTGCTCCAAAAGCTCCTTCCTGGTGAAGCCCACCCTGCCATCCTCCTTAAAGCTTCAGCCTCCACCTGGGACACTTCCTCCCCCACAGCCTGCCTCCTGTCTCTCCTTAGTCCTCTTGCAGCCCGCACAGCTCAACGCAGGCAGCAGGGGGCGCTGCTGCCCTGGCTGGAGTGCAGCCACCAGCGGCTGAAGCTCACCCACATCTGCTGCGGCCCAGGATCACCTTTCTTGATTCCAGCTCTCCCCTGCTGTCAGGACCTGGTGCTGGGAGGCGCTAGGCCTGAGGCCTCCTCTCTCCCTCCTTGCCCCAGGGGAGCCCGGCACTGCTCCTGGGAGGGTGGGGGCAGAGGCGTGGAGAGTGGGCGCACAAAGCCAGGATTTGCCCGGCGCAGGACAGCCTGGCACCTGTCAGTGGATGAGCGTCTCCCCCATAGCCCGATGTCTGGGGCCAGGGTGGGCATGGAAGTGGGAGCAGAGGGTGCCTCACTGAGGAAAGGGCCTGTGCAACCCCCTTCTCCTTTCTCGTTCTCCTTCTCCTACCCTGTTCTCGTTTCTGAAGACTCCTCAAGCGCACTGCGGTGTCCACATCATTGGCGGCAGGCGGCTTCTCTTCAGGTGGTCCTAGGAACTTCTCAGAACTTTTTCAGTCATCTTTCTGGTCTCTTCCTCCTGAGCATGGTTCCCTTGGGTGAGATCCAGGCCACACCATTCAACGCCCTCCAGGACAGGCCAAGGGGCTTGTCTGTTTGATGGTTGCTAAGGTTTGAAAAAATCAGTTGAGCCAGGCGCGGTGGCTCAAGCCTGTAATCCCAGCACTTTGGGAGGCCGCGGCAGGTGGATCACGAGGTCAAGAGATTGAGACCATCCTGGTCAACACGGTGAAACCCCGTCTCTACTAAAACTACAAAAAATTACCTGGGCATGGTGGCGCGTGCCTGTAATCCCAGCTACTCAGGAGGCTGAGGCAGGAGAATTGCCTGAACCCAGGAGGCGG
>NW_016107356.1:4663354-4673440 GCF_001604975.1 Cebus imitator
AAAAAAAGAAAGAAAAGAAAAAAACAGTTGGAAACGTAATCCTCAAAGCAACAGTGTTGCTGTTTAGCTCATGAGGTCTCCACCTTATGAATGGATTCTTTCCTTCTCCCGGCCCGCCCACCCCTCTGTCGCAACCGCCACTGTGTGATGCTTTCCACCACGTTGCTGCAAGAAGGCCCTTGCCAGATGTGGCCCCTCAATCCTGGGCTTCCCCGTCTCCAGAACCATGAGCCAAGTGCATTTCTGTCTGTTACAAATTACCCAGGGTGTGGTTTTCTGTGATGAGACAGTGTTGTACCAGGACTTTCTTGCCGAGACAGTCAGCCTGTAGGAGCCTGCATGTGAGGCCTTGACATCCTACAGAGCAGCAGTTTGAGGTCCAGCCTGCTGAGTAGGCACTGCCCTGCGCTGCACACGGGACCCTGCTGGGCGATGATGAGGATCTTCACTTCTGCCCTCACTTTTGGAGGTTAGCAACCCTTTCTCCACCTTCTCCGTGAGCTTCTGCAGTTGAAGTGAAGGGGCTTCAGACACACTTGAGCTGAGCTTAGAGCAAAGCATGTCCCTCAAGGTGACCTTGGCACATGGTCCAAATCTAAAATTCCCCTGATCAGGGTGGCGAGCCATCGCCATGGGTCTGTCTGCCTGGCCGTGTACAGCTCTCCTTCGAACTCACCTAGACCCTTGCTCCAAAGGACTTGGGTACTCTGCTGCAGTCATACCGGCATTGGTCGGTAGGAGTAGGAAGTTCCCCAGTGCCTGAGTCTTTAAGGAGGTCTGCTGGTCACCGCTGCTTCTGCCTTCTTGAGAACCATCACCCTCGGAGCATCTTGGTACTGTATCCCAGTCAGGAGTCAAATTGCCTTGTTCCCCGGGGGGAGGAAGACTTATTTCCAGAAAGCACTCTCATTGTTTCATAATTTGTGATTTCCATCACTGGCTCAGTGGCCCACCCACGGCTCAGCTCATGTGGCACGACCAGGCTGGGACATTGGGTCATCTCATTCTCTGAGTGTGTGGCAATATTGTTTTATGGTGTAATTTCCTTCCTGAGAAGAAATTCAGTAATTTTTAATATTCAGGGCTTTAGGCAGAAGTCAGAAAATCACTCTCCATGACTCTCAGCGTTTTATATAGCATCGTTTCTTGGTATCCATGGGGTTTGGTTCCAAAATCCTCTGCAGATACCACGATTTGCAGATGTTCAAGTTCTTTAGATACAGTGGCATAGTATTTGCATATAACCTATGCATATCAGCCAATTATAGATGGTGACTGAAATAATCTCTTGATTACTTATAACACCTAATACGATGTAAAGGCTATGTAAGCAGTTGCTAACGGCATTTTTATTTGTTTTATTTTTATTGTTGTTTCATTAATTTTATTTTGGAATATTTTTCAGTCCATGGTTGGTTGAATCCACAGATGCAGAAGCCATAGGCACAGGGGGCCAACCGCAACTATGTATGCTGTTCTTAAAGTAGCAACATCTTGGTTCTGAACGTATAAGAAATCAGGAATCTATTAGACTTTAAGGAAGTAAATATGGTACAAGTTGATTTTTAAATTTAGCAAATGATCATAGACATGTCAGTGTCGTACAGAAAATATTAATTGGAATGCTCACTCTCTAATTTGCAATGCTGCTTTGCCTTGCTGTATAATGTGTTTTAAGAATGTTATCAAAGCATTATACACTTGAAAAATGTTTTTAAAAGGACATGATGTTAATTAAGACCTTCTCCCCAACTCCTGTCCATTATCCAAGATAAACTTTTTTTCTTTTATCCTGATTTTAAAATCAAATACTTTATAGAGGCATACTTTACATGAAGCAAAATGTACCCTTTCTAAATATTATAAGTTTGATGGGTGTTTGACAGATGTATACAGCTGTTACCATGGCTGCGTCTTTACCTAGGTTTCTACATTGCTCAATCCAGATACAGAGTGTCTCCTTCACCCTGACAAGTTCCTTTGTGCTGCACCCTCTAGCCAATCATCTGTTTTGAGAACAGTTTTAAAACAATGGTTTTTGTTCTTTCTCACCAATGAGCGTAACCTACGACAGGGTCTCTCTTTCTCTCTTTCACTGCTCTTGCGCCAGCTGCCTGACAATTTGTGGGATTAAAGCTTTAAGCCGCTTACTGGCTCTTCCGACTAGGGAGAGGGAACAAGCGCCACTATTTTTCTGTTCTTTTCAGTGACTGCTCACTCTTCTTCCTCCAAAATCCCAATCCATCCATCCATCATCCATCCATCATCCATCCATCCATCCATCCTGCCATCTAGCCAATTCACTTGCATGTGGAATGTCTACTGTGAGCCACTGGCTACCAGGAATCCCACTCCCACCCAAATTATGTTTCAACAGGGAAGACAAACAATTTAACAGTTATGATTAAAAAAAAGAAAATATACCATACAGTGGGAAACAATGGGGCATGACGGGAGACCCAGCGGGAGTAGCTGGCAACGATTCTTAGGGGGAAGAAACATTCCTAATGGACACCTGCAGGAGACATATTAAAGAGGCAATTATTTCAGTAACACTTCTTGTGACAGCAATAATGCACAAAGCTTCTGGTTCCCAGGCTGATGGGTCTGAAAGTCACTGAATCATGAATGTGCCCAGGACCCATGCACTGTTTTGTAGGCAGGGGTTCAATAAAATGTGAAACGACCAACATTCAACAGGCAGAATCGTGCAGAGTGCATGCTTTGGCACTGATTGAAAGCGTTTCTTCAATAGCTTTTGATAGAATTTATTACTAATCTGATGGGAAACAGCTTAGGGCCATGTAAAGAAGAAAATCAGCCCCTAGAACTGTGTGGCTGGGCACAGAGGTAGCTGCTGGTGATTTAAACAGGGGTGAGCAGGACATCGTGGGCCTCGTTGTGGGGTTAGCAGAGCCGGGCTGGGACAGTGAGATAATTCTCTAGGCAGAGAAAAGACATAACATGGTAAGTTAAAAACACTGAAAATTCTGTGCTGCCCGAGTACAAATGTCAGCCAGGGGGGCCTTGACACTCTTGAAAGAGGGATTTGAGCAGTGGCCGCCGCATCTACTTGGCACTGGTTTGCTGTGTGGAAGCGTCACCAAGTCCCTCATCAGCATCTTGAAAGAAGGAGAAATGGTGGACACAGGTAGCATTTCTCAATCACTTGTGAGTAATTTCCTTCTGTCTTTCATAAACACAGCTATACTGAAATGACCTTTCACGAACAGCAGGGAAGGACTGCGGAAGAAAATGAAGTATGTGAGAAGCAAATCCATGTACCTGATTGCCATGTAACTTTTGGTGAGTCACAGTGAGAATCTGAGATGTGAATTAAGGATTGCCAAGAGTGGTGATAAACTCGAAAACAGTTTTCTCCATGTTCTACTTTAGAATCACGAGGCCAGAGAAGCAGGAGGGAAGAATACTTGTTACTCGCAGTGTACTTTCTTCCTGAACAATTTTTAGGATAATTAGGTATTCAGTTTCCACCTGAGGCGCTGACCTTTAGGTGAATGTTACTGGATATGCACCTGTGATACCCAGGCGAACTTTCCACGTCTTCTGTGGGCACTGTGAAATATGACAGACTCTGGCTGCCCATTCAGTTTTGGTCATAACATGCCCATAGAGTGCTTTTAATCTCCTGCAATTTAACATAGGAGAAAATCAATTTACTCTGTAGTGAGTTCTGCACGTTTCATGTAAAACTAAAGCTCTCTGAAAACCCAAATCTCCTGTGGGCAGTAATTCACACACAATATTCTGGAAATGTAAAATCCTAAATGCCTGCTGACTTCAATTCAGTGTTTATAGCCTGCAACTGAATAGCTCCATGAATTGCTCAGCACCTCTCCATCTACTGCCCTTCGCTTTGATTTAGCACTCATTTCCAGGGGCCGATTTTCTTTTCTTCCACGGCCCTAAGCTGTTTCGCATCAAATTAGTAATAGATTCTATCAACACCTCTTGAAGAAACACTTTCAGTCAATGGCAAAGTGTGCACTCTAGTGTGCACTCTGTATGATTCTGCCTGTTTAATGTCGGGCGTTTCACATTTTACTGAACCCCTCTCCCACAAAGCCATGTGTGGGTCCTGGGCACATTCATGATTCAATGACTGTCAGGCCCATCAACCTGGGAACCAGAAACTTCGTGCATTATTGGTTTTACAATTTCAGCTGAGGCTGCCACAGAACAACTCAAAAGACATAGGGTGTCCTGAGTGAGCCTGTTCCTTGACTTGTTTTTTTTTTCAGACGGAGTCTCACTCTGTCACCCAGACTGGAGTGCAGTGGCACGATTTCAGCTCACTTGAACCTCTGCTGCCCAGGTTCAAGCGGTTCTTGTGCCTCAGCCTCCCGAGTAGCTGGAATTACAGGTGCCTGCCAATGTACCCGGCTAATGTTTGTAGTTTTAGTAGAGACAGGGTTTCACCACCTTGGCCAGGCTGGTCTTTAACTCCTGACCTCATGATCCACCCACCTTAGCCTCCCAAAGTGCTGAGATTACAGGCATGAGCCACCACGCCCAGCCTGACTTGTATTTTATATTTTAAGGTCCATTGGCTTCACTGGCAGTGGGACCACTGACTTTTCCCTACTTTATCTAAGGGGACCTGCTGGGGGTCTCTATTTGGATATTTCCTGTCTTCCTTAGAGGGGTCAATGCCTGAATCTGTCCAATAATCAGCTTTGACCAACTTGACTGACGTGGGGATTTTCCAGCATAATTAAACCTTGAACATATATGGCTTGAAAATATGCAAATGCTCTTAGAAATGACAGGATGGTGGTTCTTATGAAAGGGAAAAAAAAGTTCATAGATGAACACCTAATGCTAATCTTGATCAGGATTAATGTCATTTGCTAGATTTTGGCAAAGAAACACTGGGTTATTTAGGCTTTTGTGGGCTTCCCAGGAAGGTCACCACCATTTGAAATGAGAGTCCCAGGGGAAAAGCTGCCAGAGATTAAACAGGAGGCTTTTCGATGCATCTTCTGAAGAGAACGGGCTTCTGTAACTTAGCATCTTCCATGGACACCTTCTCTAATGAAAGAAAGCCCTTCAAATGATGAAAACCACTGCTGTTTTGTGGAGGTACTGGTGAACAGGGTTTTCATTACAGTAGCATCCACCTACACAAAGGAAATACTCAAAGTTCTGATTTCAGTTTTATCCATTTTCTTCTCTTCCAAGTGATGCATTCTCAGTGTGGCGGACCCTCTGTGAACCCCAGTACAGAATTAGGAGTTTGTAAGCTCAAACAGACAAAAGCATGTGTCCTCCTGAGACTGTGGAATTTAAAAGGTTCACAGATTTATCCTAGAAATCAAATGACAAACAACTTTTCCATAAGGAGCATACTGTGCCCATTTATTATAGAATGCAGTTAAAAAAAATATTTTTTGAGGTTAGCCTCTCCAGTTTAAAAGCACTTAACTAGAAACCCCTGGACGGTGATGCAATGGTCTCTCCCAAACAGGCTCCCTCATACCAGGTACCATAAACAGGGTGTGAGAACGTTCAATCAATTTCTTGATATAAACAATCAAAGCGTTTAATAAAACCATCTTCCAAATTTCCAAAGCATGCATTATTACTTGGCATTAGGTATTTCAAAATGACAAACTTTGTTATGGTATTGTAAGGCCAAAATATAATACCTATTTACCAGACATACACGTTACAACTAGAAAAAAATTACAAATGTTAACCTAGTATAAGAATTCCAGCAGGAATTAATGGGGAAAGGCACTGCATCCCTCTCATATCACCACAGAGCTACTATCCACTTGACATGCTTTGAATTCAAGTCCTGTTAGACATGGGGACAGCATTTTCTACAACGGACGATTCACAAGTAGATAATACCACTCGGTCTCCCATTGCCACACTTTTCACCCAAGCATACAACTGGTATGAATATATGCCATCAGCTTTATTTACAAGTTTTTTCTTGATGTCTTAGTGGGGTTAAAAAAACCAACTATCTCAACCAACAGTTTCCAAAAAAGTTTTTGGCTATGATTCGTGTATAGAAACCACCACACCAAAGAAATAACAGAAACTGATGTCCGACCCCAAACACCTAAACTAAGATGTCTCACCCACTACAAGTTGGCAGTGAAACTGCTATTCTCTGAATTGTATAAGCTAAACACTACAGAGGAACTTCAGATCAACTGCTTTTGCAGAAGCACAGGTTACATGTTGCAGTTTAGGACACCGAGTGAATGTGTTCCTGTTGCAAAGAGCATCGGGAATCTGAGAATCTGGGGAAGATGATACGTTTCCCAGGTGCTTTCCTGGCTTCCCAAAAGATGTAAAACAAGGGTGTCACTTCATATACGAACAAAGGTTAGTTTTGAAAATCAGTAATATACATGCACGAACATGAGAACATGAGGGAAGAAAGGAAACGCGACAATTTCCACGCTGCATTGCTGCTGTTTTCACAGCCTCTCTGCACTAGGTGGCTTCCTGTGGTACCTCTTCCCACCAGTCGAGAGTGGACCCTGCGGGTTGCTTAGAAACAGGGAGCTCTCCCCCGAACCCACTGACCAGCCTGCCCTTGGCACAGACAGAACCTACCAGAGAAGAACAAGTACAAAACACTGTCATGATCAGTTTTTTCAAGACAGTCCCAAATGTCCTTGTGCAGTCACCACAAACTCGGGGCTTGGCCCAAGCCATTCCCGGGTGCCATGAACAGTCACTGGTGTGCAGCATTAGAACAAGGGGACATGGCCTTGATTCTCTTCTGAGCAACATGAACTGGGATTTCTGCCACCCCGATCTCGGCTCCCACCTCCGAAGAAGTCGTGACCGGCCACCTCCATAGCAAAAGATTCCTCCCTTGAGTATGATTTGGAATGCATCCTCGTCGCGTGCCAGTTCAGCTGAGGTGGATCGGCGTGTACTCCGGCCTCCTGGTCTGGATAATTTTTGGCTTGGGTCTCTTCATTCTCTCCATCTCCTCTTCTTCCTCCTTCTCTTCATCGCTCTCACATACGTGGACCACTACGCTGGGAGTGGTGTCAGTCGCTGCGTGCAATTCATACTTTTCCCCTAAGGAAAGGAAATAATTGCAGGGTCACTCAGACGAGTCCTTGGGAGTCAAAAGGCAAACATAAAGGAGCATGCAGGGCTCTGCTGGGCCAGCCGCTTGCGTACATTCAGCTGGGCTGAGAGACACAGCCAGACATATTTTGGATTTGTATTTCTTTGCTGGCCCATTCAGGAAAAGAGATATTTCCATTGCACATGACTGTTTCTAGTTAAACATTCTGGGAGTCCAGGCACATGAAAGGTATAGAAGGAATGCATTTTTCTAGCTACACTTCGCATGTCCACCAGGCACCTAAACTACCCAGAGAACTCCCCCTCTGTCAGCATTTTCTCAGGTGTGAACGTGAGAAACTTCAGTTCGGGAAAAAGATGGATGAATATATGCATTTGGAAACAGAACCCTGGGCCTCCCTCAAGGGGCTCCTATTTGAGGGTCTCAGTGCATGCCAGGGAAGGTGCCACAGGAGGCCCTGCAGCAGACGCAGGGGGTGCTGCACGGAGCCAGGTGCTCTGGAAACGTTTTTGACCTCAGGATCCTTGTTCTTAGGACAACTTCTAACCCCCCGACCAGGTGTGTCCTGCTGTTCTGTGTCAGCCTGAGTTCTACCAGGTTGGCCAAGTTCAGACCACTCTGGTCGGGAAAGGGTGGGGTGAGCTTTCTGCAACTGAAGAACCCGGCAATGCAGAGTGAAGGGGCGGGGCCTCCCGCTGGGGTGCCGCTCTGGCCACAGGAAGAGTATGCATCTCTGCTGCTCATGAAGGCAGCTCTGAGCCTGACTCCTTAGTACCCAGGGTTCATGGCCACTTTATTCTGCTTCCCTGGGCACCTCAGTTCCCTTGTCAGTAAAGGAGACAGTAAAGGTATTGACTTCATGGAGCTAACAGCATGAGTCAGTGCCCGAGGCACTGAGAACACGGCTCACCACATGCTTGTCCAATCCATGTCACCTAGTAAGAAGAGTGGCCAGGTGCAGTGGCTCACACCTGTAATCCCAGCACTTTGGGAGGCCAAGGTGGGTGGATCACCTGAGGTTGAGGGTTCGAGACCAGCCTGACCAACACAGAGAAACACTGTCCCTACTAAAAATACAAAATTAGCCGGGCATGCCTGTAATCCCAGCTACTCTGGAGGATGAGGCAGGAGAATAGCTTGAACCTGGGAGGCAGAGGTTGCGGTGAGCCAAGATCACGTCATTGCATGCCAGCCTGGGCAACAAAAGCGAAACTCTGTCTCAAAAAAAAAAAAAAAGAATGGAGGATACATCATTACTGGTGCAATGCTGGGAGTTGTAACAGAACGCCAGGGACCTGCATTTGGGGCAGGTGGTGTGCTTCAACCTGCTCCATTCCCAGGGTGGCCCCGGGATGAGTTGTCCTCCAGGGCTTGGGATTCCTTTGTCGTTCTGGGTAATTGAGGAGGCACCTCGCCAGCCACTGTGTGCCCATCACATGACTGATTTCCACCGGGCAAGAGTGGCTCAGCAGAGCTTCCCACCTCAAGCTGTACCGGCTACTCCTCTAAACCTGGAAGGGACTTTTACTCATAAAGAAGGTGGTGGCCTTTTCTCTATCGTACATGGGACTGGAATGTTGTTATAACTGCATTCAAAAAAGCAAAGGAGCTTCAGCTTTCTGAGAGAGAGAATTCAGGCATGCGGAGTCAGACAGATTGCTGGAAATGCTGGTTAAGAGCCTCTTATAAATCTCCCTCTTTGCAAGTCTCTTATCTAACTACTCATCAGCCCAAATCCAGAAAGCTCAGGGTTTAGGATCATAATTTGCAAAATCTCTGTAATCCTGTTGGCTGAAAAGCACAGGTGAAATATGAAATCTCACTTAAGCTTATTGTTAAGTGAACCAAGGACAAACTGAGTTTATTATGTCTGTTTCCTAAAAAGCCTTCTCTAATAAGCCCTCTGTGAAGGAAGCGGTAGATTCTGGAGTATGAAGAACTGTTAGCAGCACTCGCCTCTGGAACAGGTGACACCTCTCTGCAAGTGAAGACGGTGTTTCCTCCCATCCCTGACCTAGGGAGAGACTCCACACCCTCAGCCCTGCTCATGCCCCCTGGCCAGGCGCTGCTGTTGGGGGAGCACACGCTTCCTCACACTGACCATTTCTGATCTTGACCTTCACACCACAATTAGCAGTAAGTAATGTGACTCTTGCTTTCTCCCACACAGGGAATTTCCATTTTTCAGAAATGTAATGTTTTCAGTATGAAACTGCTGATGGTCTAAGAAAATAACACCCACAACCCAAGGGAACATCAGATTGCTGGTCAAGGAGAAACGAGGAGCTAATGGCCTCAGCATTTATCTGATTTGCTCCATGGACAGAGCAGGACAAGGCCCAAACCTCTTCAACCCAAGACCCTCCCTCACACCTGCCTCCTCACTCAAACCCTAGCGGACAGGACAGGAAACACCTGCATTTTATGGTTTTCAAAAAACCGGCCCTGAGCGCTGACTGCCAGCCAGGCACAGACTGCAGTGCTTTTCACTCCATGAGCTCATCTACTGCTCATGATTTCACCTGGGAAGGCCCACATTTTGGACAAAGAGCCCAAGGAACCTGCCCCTCCCCCCAGTGCTCACACTTTTGTCCCTCCAGAGGATGGGAACCTCCTCTTTGGTAAGGTCTGCAGGGGACCAGCCCACGGGCCCTGGGGTGGGGCAGCCTGACTGCGGCTCTTCCCTCACTGTGGCCTATGGCTCTCCTTCCTTTAAGAAGGCCAGGTGAGGCTCATGCCTGGAATCCCAGCACTTTGGGAGGCTGAGGCAGGTGGATCACAAGGTCAGGAGTTAAAGGCCAGCCTGGCCAACATGGTGAAACTCTGGCTCTACTAAAAATACAAAAATTAGCAGGGCATGGTGGTGCATGCCTGTAGTCCCAGCTACCCCAGAGGCTGAGGCAGGAGAATAGCTTGAACCCAGGAGGCAGAGGTTGCAGTGAGCCAAGATCACACCATTGCATCCAACCTGGGACAGAGCGAGACTCCATCTCAAAAAA
>NW_016107356.1:4673455-4732744 GCF_001604975.1 Cebus imitator
AAAAAAAAAAAAAAAAAAAAAAAAAAAAAAAGAAGGCCAGGCGAGAGTCACAGGAAAGGGTGAATTTACCTTGATTAAAAATAACATTTCTCAAAGGGGGCATCTATTTTCCCTTTCCAAAGTCCAATCCCTCATGCCTATCTGGGGCAACAGGACCTGGGGCCGGGGCGCAGGCCTCCCACGCCAGCTGTGCTGAGTGGAAACAGGAATGGGTTCCTGGGACACTACTAGCGGGGTGGTGGTGCAGGGTCCCCACAATCAGCCCAGTCTTTTTAACCCTGCAGGTGGCACCAAGAGGCAGGCATGCTCCCAGCATAAGGGACAGTGGCGCAGAAGAATACAGAGAGAGAGAGCTCACAAAACACGCCTGCACCAGCTCACAAGAGCTATAGGGGCAGTGGGGGTGCTGCTCTCCAGTGCAGGGAAGCATCTGTGTCTCCCCCTGCCCCCCTCCCGCCTGAGGGCCCTGCTCACCTGGCCCGAGCTTGGAGATAGCATATAAGAGATCATAGTTTATGACTGGGGTTGCGTCTTCCACTTGTTTCCACCCCACTGGCGGAGAGGCGGGAGGGGAGATCAGAAACTGCTTGTCGGGGTTTGGTGGAGCCAGGTGTGAGCTTCCTATGTGTAAGGTCTGAAGAGAGAAAAGCAGCACAGGTCAGCTGTAGCCAGGGAAGACCTGCAGTGAGGCAGCAGCTCCTGATGACAGCTCCCGGGAGATGGGCAGGTCAATGTCCAGGCATCAGGACAGGTGTGATTCCAGGACCTATTGTAATATAGTCTGTAAGGGGGATGGTAAAAGGATGCCTGAACTCTGGTTATGGTGCTGGCAGGATGACAGCCCCCTCCCGGGGCTGTGGAACTCACAGGCACAGGGACTGTAAGTAATTATACTTGACCTAGACGGACAGAAAATCAGCAGAGGTGACTTTAGTATATGTGGAAAGTTAAAGTCGCTGTCGTTGAGGTCAGGAGGGCTTTTGGAATCAATTTCTCCCTGCTCGTCAAACCACCGGGGCACTCTGAAAGTCCAAAGACTAAGCAACAGCTCTGAGAGGACACAGCTTTTCAGGGACAGGGAGCCAGGGCTCCCCCCACCTCAGGCTTCCCTGCCGAGTAGTGGTCCGGAGCCTCCGTCCCTGGACTCCTGATCAGAGTCCCCTCCCAAAAAAAAGCCACCTCCCAGGAGACTTTAAAAAATAACAATAAGGAACAATAACCTATGCTCCTACTTTGGTTTTAAAAATGCTGCCAGTGATGAGAGGGCTGTCCAGAGAGAGCTCACCTCACAGGCTGTGAGGTATAGGTTTTCTCTGCACTTCGCTATTGCCTTCCCCAAATTTTCACAACGAATACGCATTATTTCACAACCAGAAAAGGTCAGGGGAATAATAAGTAATTATTTGCATAAAATCTCATCCAGGGCAGAAAGGAGTGTACTCACAAGGGAAGCCCTAGGCAGCCAAGGTCACAGCTCAGCCTGTGCCACCCAGGGCAGAAAGGCTGGGGGTGGGGCAGGGATCCCAAATGCTTTACTTTATACCTAAAGGGTCCAGCAAATTCACTGTCCTCACTTTGGGGAAGAAAAGCCACTTGGGCTCTCTGGCGTGGAGCCAGATGAGACTCCTTTCACTGTTGGGAAGCCTTTGGACAGAGTCCTCCCCCATCCCAGCAAGGCGTGTGTGTGTGTGTGTGTGTGTTTGTGTGTCGTGTGTGTGTGTGTGTGTGTGTGTGTGTGAGAA
The DNA here is from genome assembly GCF_001604975.1 of Cebus imitator. Classification (NCBI taxonomy): domain Eukaryota; kingdom Metazoa; phylum Chordata; class Mammalia; order Primates; family Cebidae; genus Cebus; species Cebus imitator. Next base: position 4,675,198 of record NW_016107356.1, read on the forward strand.
GCAGGGGGTGCTCAGAGCCTGAGGGAGACTCACTTCACCGAGGAACCGCATTCTAGAAGCTCCTTTCCTCTTTCCTGACAATCTGTCAGCCCCCAAGGACATCAAATGGAACTTTGGGAGCTGCCCTGAAGCTGGGTCACCTGTCCTAAGTTCCCCAGAGAAGGGTCAAAATGATAGTGGGCAGGGGAAAAAGCAAACCCACCCCCAGCTAACCCTCTCCCTGCCGTGGGTACCCTGGGGCGGGGACCCCTGACAGCCAGAGGGTTTCTTAGCATCTGTGCCCAGTCTGGTTACCCCATATTTTCCTTTCAAGCCAGGCCTAGCAGCCCTGGGTGGATTTGCAGGCATCTTCTGCAGATTCCTCTTTCTCTGTTGAGTGCCCCCAGCACCACAAGAGCTGGGAACCACTCTGGTCTGCGTAGTCTAGAGCGGGTCGTTAGCTCCAATCCTCGAGCAAATTCATGGAAACCTGCTGCACAAATCTTAGGGAGTTTGCATAGCCATGCCCATCCGCTGCACCCTGCAAGCTCCCCAATGAACAGGGAAGGCTTTTTCTTTCCCCCATCGTTATCAACCCAGGAAGATCAGGGGCGATTTCTGAGGTTGCTTTCAAATGCACCTTGATATCTTCTTAAAACAGGTGAGACGCTGAACATTCAGAGTAAGAATTTTGCCTTTCTCAAGATGAAGTCTTAGAGTTTCCAATCAGCATATAACATAAGCAACGTAGAAGCTACTTTACAAAAGGGAGGGAGGGTGGAGGGAGAAGCTTGCATAGCAATGAACCCAACTCACCTGAGCAAAATATAACTTCATTTCCTTTCCCAGAAACTCAGTCTTATGCAGCTGGAGCCTGGCATCTGCTGCGGAGAAGGGGTTGCTGAAGTTTATTCTGACTCGTTTGAAGCTCTTAAAATACTGAAAGGTGATGTCCTTGTCATATGTCCTAAAGAGAGACTCAAATTTGGCCTGTGAAGTAAAAATAAAAATAAAAGGAGTTGAAATTTACCTGCAAATGACCTTTGACCAGATGATGTCTTTTTTGTCTTTTTATTTTGAGACAGAGTCTCACTCTGTCAGCTAGGCTGGATTGCAGTGGCATGGTCTTGGCTCACTGCAACCTCCACTTCCCGCAGTTTTCATGCCTCAGCCTCCAGAGTGGCTGGGACTACAGGTGCCCGCCACCACACGCAGCTAATTTTTGTATTTTTAACAGAGACGGGGTTTTGCCACGTTGGCCAGGCTGGTCAACTCCTGACCTCAGGTGATCCGCTTGCCTCAGCCTCTTAAGGTGCTGGGATTATAGGCATGAGCCATGGTGCCCAGGGCTTCCTCAATACATTTCTTAAATGAGGAAGTGGATCATCAACCCTTTCAAGAACTTCTAACTTCTTTCTTAGAGAAAAGCCTTTCCCATTTTAGGGGACTGTGGCCTTTTAGTCCTAATGCAGGTAATTTTACAAGAAGGTAAAAAGGTATGATTTACTACATTCATCTAATCAGCAGAACAATTGCCGATACATAGATACTTCTTATGGTAACAAACTTTTTTAAAAAGTAGAATGAGCATTTTCCAGGGTGGTACAGTTTGGTAATTTGTTCCCCATCCCCCCCAGGTCTCTCTGTCCTATGACCTCCCCCTGCTCCCCGCCCCCCACCCCGCCCATGTTCCTCTGTCTTATAGCCTTCCCTGGCTAGCCAACTCCAATACTGCTGTTCAGCTCAGAGCAATGTTGTGTACATCAAATGTTTCTTTAAGGCTTAAAAGCGCCACAGGTGCTCACGCCTGTAATCCCAGCACTTTGGGAGGCCGAGGCGGGTGGATCACGAGGTCAAGAGATCGAGACCATCCTGGTCAACACGGTGAAACCCCGTCTCTACTAAAACTACAAAAAATTAGCTGGGCATGGTGGCGCGTGCCTGTAATCCCAGCTACTCAGGAGGCTGAGGCAGGAGAATTGCCTGAACCCAGGAGGCGGAGGTCGCGGTGAGCCGAGATCGCGCCATTGCACTCCAGCCTGGGTAACAACAGTGAAACTCCGTCTCAAAAAAAAAAAAAAAAAAAAAAAAAAAAAAAAAAAAAAAAAAAAAAGCGCCACAAGTAACTTGAAAAAAAAATGCTGACTTGTAAAATAACAAAGTTGATAGAAATTTTTTTGCACTTCTTCAAATAAGTAGTTTTAAAACATTTCCATGATCGTTTTTATCTGTCTGTTACTTTTTAACTCTCTAAAATGATATTGGTTTAAAAATTAATGTTCTGCAAATGGACGGTTTCCTGCATCCTGGCTTTCATGTCTGTGCACATCTTGCTCTGATGCCATAGGGCTGGTGAGAATTAGATGTCATGAGCTCTTAGAATGCAAAGCCCGAAGTGGGGGATTACAAGCTTAGGTTGCTCAGGGGAGAGCCCCCTGGGCTGGATCCTGGAGTGTGGATGTCGGTTGGGGGAGCAGGGGGCCACTGCAACTCCTCGGAGAGGGAGTGTAACTGGTGGACAGTCAGAGCTCCAAGGGAGACCGCATGGGCTTCTAGTCGCCGGGTTTTGTGAATCTTTTTACCAGGAGAAAACACTTAGGAGAGTTTGTGGGATCCTGTGTGAAAGGCAGAAGAGGCTGGCGAGGAGGAAGGGGATGGTGAAGGGCGTGGATGGTAGGCAGCATGGGCAGAGCTCACCGAGGACCTTGGAGAAGCTATGGAAGGCGCGGTGTCTCTGCAATAGGAGCGAGGATTTGGGATAAGAGAAGAGAATGTCTTCTGGAATGTTACTGCTAGGAAGCGTGCAGGGGACGGGTGGGGGTGGGCGCAGAGGCCGATGGTTCCTGCTCCACGTGAGGCTGAGGATAGGAATGGGTAGTAGCCAAGCGGCCGGTCTCTGCCAGGCAGGTCCTTAAGGGGGAGTCGGAAGAACCCACGACCTTGCTCTCCTTGCATTCCCCAGCTTTTCTTCAGTTTATGAACACTTCTGAGACTTTCCCACGAGGGACCCTGCAGAGGCACGTGCCAAACAGTGCAGAGCTGGCAGACAGTGGAGTTCAGCTGGCCGCCTCTCACTTTTCCCCCCACCTTTCTTGAGCACGGGCAAGTTTCTGGCAAAAGTGTGTCTTTGTACATCTGGAATTTTGCATGACCTCATCAATAGGCACTGTGACCCACTGTGCAGTTTTGAGGTTATGATTCGGAATTTGGGACAGATGACTTTGAAGAATATTTTTAGAACACAGGTTCAGGGCTTAGGACCAGAACAAAAGAGAACTCACAGTATCTTTACAGTCCAGATTACGATGATGCCATTCTCTTACAAAATAATCTTATTTGTTCTAATAACTGACATCTAGTTATTATACTTGTTGGAAGGCATCTCTATTTCATTAAAAAAATGATTTTACTCACATAAGGCTAATGCTAAGTACACTAACTTTAAAAACACAGAATGTGCTCTGTGATCTAGTCCAAACTCTATGGCTCCAGCTCATAAACATCATATACAATTATGGAATTACATTCGATTTTTGTTCTTTTTTTTTAGGGGAAAGCGCGAATGCAGTCCCCCACTACCGCAAATTATGCAGTCAAGTTTCCCACATTTGGGGAAATCACAGGGATCCACACATCCAGAGTGCAATGGATATGCCTCGTCCTGGGAAAACCACCCTCGTGATCATGGTATCTCCCCTGCCAGGTAAGTATTACATTTGATTTTTTTTGAAAAAAGAAACCTTTGCATGTCCCAATATGGCTTTGGGTATAAAGCATGTAACACCACAAGCACAAACACCACCCCTCAAATAGAACATACAAGATTCATTCCTGTACAATATTACTAAAGCTCAATTAGATAGCTGGGTAGCTACTGACGAAAAAACTTACATTTTAGTCTAATGAAGAAGAAAAGTATAGTGATTAAAATGACCCTGTTAATCACCATCAAAGAGAGCTGCTGCCCAGGATGCACACTGATCTCACATTTAATTTCTCCAGTTTTATTATTTGCTCTACCCACATTTTGTCTGTTAGAGAAATCCGGGAGCTTGAGGCCAGGCCCTTGTAATTATTACAAACATATAAATATCTTGATAACATTTATTTCCTAAGAAGAAATGAAGTGGCTCCCAGATTCACCACTCTGGCTGTAAAAGTAAAACACTATTCATGTCAGAAGAGGCCTCCTTCTGAAAAGTTTACTTACAACATACACAGAATGAAAAACACACAGTGCCCCAACTCTTGCCTTCCTAGTTAGCTGGTTCAGGGACCTGGATGTTGTCAAATATTGAAATCTTTACAAATTCCACCCTCAGTTAATTCCTCAGGCAACAGCTTTTGATTTTCAACTTTGGATTTCTTTCAAAACCCCCAAACCCACAAGAGAGCCACCTTCCCCCATGTATTTCAGTTAATAGTCCCAGTTAGCAGAATACTTTGAAAACTAAAGAAAAGCACATTATATTAGAAGCCTTACCCTGGTTTCACTTTCGCTGAAGATATCACTGTTTGCCACACAGGCAATCAGGGAGCTAAAACTGTAGTTAAAGTTTCTAAAATGCATCTTGCTTTCTTACAGTGAAAGCGCTAGAGACCCACTAAGTTAAGCCCTTAGTGAGATTCCTTTCCAAGAGGCTGTAGGTTTCTTCTTGAGCTGGTGCTTATAAAGCAGTGAGGGCCAGCCCCCACTCCCTGGGAAAAAAAAAGCGCAGCTTCCACAGCATCCTGTTTGGACAGCAAATTCCTGAGTCAAGTCCTGCATGCTTGCAGGCAGACAGGGACAAAGTGTAAGTTTCTACTGGAAAGAGGTGACGTCAACACCTTAGTCATTTTCCCTATGCTAATTAACTTTGCTTGGGGAGAATGGAAAAAACAGCTGAGGTTTGCTTCGCAGCTGCTTTATCAACCCCTCTTGCAGCATAGTTTCCACTGGTAGTAATTCCATTCAGCTACTCAGACAACACGCTCCTTGGCCGAATGGGACGACCCTTCTTAAGATGGAAAATGTTACAGAAGAAAAAGGATGAAGGTTTGTGGCAGTAAACAGCAATTAGACTCTAGGGAAATTTCAAGGCTTTGGGAAACATGGAAACCAAAGTCTGGGTGACATGCTGGATCCCTGGAATTTCCTGAAAACCTCAATCAAAGTTTCACTTTGGGATATTAGAGAAAACATTTTGAAATCTGTCTTGGTCAATAAAAATTTTAAAGGAAAAAAAGCGGAGTCGTTTTGAAATGTAGTTAAAAATTTTTTTTCCAATAACATTTTATTGGATGAATGTCCCAATTTCCACTTGTATCCCACAGTAGAATGGAGCAAAGAGAACCTAAAACAATCCTAGGATTTTCATTTGAAAACTTTATTATTATAATTTGAGAACTGGGAATATGCAACACTTTGATCATTTTCAAACCTCTACTGAATTCAGGCAAAGGATACAAGAACACTTGAGAGAATCTAGCCTTTGAAACTGAGCAAAGTAGCATTAACTCATTTAGGCCAGACGTTGCAATTTTTTGAATATTTGCAATCAGACCTTGGCAATGACCTTGAGCAGTAGGATATAAATAATGCCCACATGCTTATCGTTCCAATAATGGAACACTAGGCATAAATGGGTTAAGAGGTCCTGCTTAAAGGAAGGGAAGAATAAATGGAAAGAATGTACACCATAATTGAAAGGGAAGATTCAAGGAAGATGCCTGGTTTGGAGAAGTACGCTGGGATGCAAGACCGACTGCAGTTCTTTCAAAAGGTTGTGACTCTTGAGCCTTCTAAGCATTTTACCAGTTTAGATCTTTATGGCAGCCTGGGTCTTACGTTCTTCTCATCCTCTCCAATTTTATTATCACCTAAAAGCACTCAAGTTATTTAAGCATTCTCTAATTTAGGGGCACACAGGGACAGCTCTCAAGCTTCCAGAAGTTAAATGGAATCCTGCCATTCACATTTAAAAATTAACTTCAAAGAATCATTAAAGTCAGCCAATAATTTAAAATACATGTAACAGGAAAAAAAAAAAAAAGCAGGGCATTTAGCCTTCCAAAAAAGGAAAAGCAAAGTCCTCTTGGATGAGTGAGTGTTGCTTAATTTCAACACACTGTGCCTTGCTGCCAACTGTAGAGTTATGTAAGAAACCAGTTACGGTGTTTGCTTTGCCAAATTACCCATAACTCCCAACCCGAAAAGACATACATGCATGTATTCCCCAAAAATATAGAACACTGAACAATGCAACATCATCAAACACCAAGGGGAAGTGGCCATCCTGGATGATGCTTCGAGAGGGCACATGTGCGCTTGCAGAGCTGCATTTCATTTTCAGTAAGGGAGCCTTTGTCTGTCTGGTGGGCACCTGAAGACTGTGCTGGTGGGCAGGAGAGGCGACGGGGCAACAGAGGTGGGGGCAGCAGACACAGTCCGATATTCCACTCCTCCAGAGGGGCTGGAACTTCTCTGATGTTCCCTCCCCCATTCCAACCCTTTGTCTCCCCTTTTTCTCTTCGCCTGGTGTGCACCTGGGCAAATTCCATTAAAAGGCGATCAGAAGAGACAGAAGAGGCTAATTAAGACAAAAGAGGCTAATTTCACTGTCTTCTTTTTTCTTTTAAAATCATGACACAAAGTTCCAGCTCAATTTTGTAAGCAAATCTCAAGCAACCCTGTTTATCTGAGACAACAGTATGGGCTCATCCAAATTAACAATTTTGATTTCGTAATATGGGTGGCAAAAAAAAAAAAAAAGTGTGGTATTTGAAGATTGTTCAACTGCCTTTGCTCATTGAAATGATAAATCTTTCACTAGATTGCCCCAAACCAGTAATTCTGTATCTGCCTTTGAATTGATTGGCTCTATCTATCGAATTGAATCTAGTGAACTCGAAGACTTCCATTTTTAGATCAAAAGTAAGAGCTGGTCAAATAGTGGTGGCCACTTTGTAGGGAGGTTGGAATGCATGTTCTCTGGCAAAAAGTCACTGGTTCACAAATTGTACCAGAGCCCTGGGCCAGGGAGAAGGCACTTAGGATCTGCTACCTTGGTTTTCCTTGGCTAAAATGTGAGAGGTATGGAGCAGATTTGAGTTTTCAAAGTGTGTCTTGCTGAGTAGCAGAAATCTTTCGTGGCACTTGGACACTCCGGTTGACCAACAGGGCAAAGCACAGGGTTTCCTGGGACATCTGTCCCTGTACCCATAGGTAAAACTGCCTTATGCTCACGTCAATGCCCCCTCATCTGCTCATCTGACAATACTTGCTAAGAATGTCTGTCTTTGACTGCTTGTCTATTATACATGAACTTGAATTTCTAAAGGTCCTATGCAAATGAATTTACTTTATAAATAGTGATTCTCCCCACTGAGAATAAAAATGGATCCAAAGCAAGTATTTAAAAAGTTGACTTTCCTACTGGTATATTCCTTGTGGTTTTGGAGACAAGTATATTCCTGATTGTTGCTTGCTGGTTGGATGTGAGTGACCTGAAGAAAGCAGTGCCCACAGCAAGACCTCTGATAGGGTTTGGCTGTATCCCTGCCCAATTCTCAACTTGAATTGTATCTCCCAGAATTCCCACATGTTGAGGGAGGGACCCAGGGGGAGGTAACTGAATCCTGGGGGCCAGTCTTTCCCATGCTATTCTTGTGATAGTGAGTCTTGGGAGATCTGATAGGTTTATCAGGGGTTTCTACTTTTGCTTTCTCCTCCTTTTCTCTTGCTGCTGCCATGTAAGAAGTGCCTTTTGCCTCCTGCCATGATTCTGAGGCTTCCCCAGTCATGTGGAACTGTAAGTCCAATTAAACCTCTTTTTCTTCCCAGTCTTTGGTATGTCTTTATCAGCAGTGTGAAAATGGACTAATAGAGTCTCATTAGAGCTCTTGGTAAGCATTCTAAAAACTGCAATAAACTTGGTAAAACTGAACCCAGCAGTTAAAATAAATGAATGTATTAGCCAACTCAAAGCTTTAGATGTTTTGCATTTCTTCCATTCACACCATAAAAATCACAAATGAGTCTCTTTAACCTGCATTTGCCTCCTCTGGCTCCAAACAGTTAGAGCATGTTTCCCTTAGGAAGTTTCTATTTTCAGTGAGGAAAAAAATGAAGGTTTATGATGAATTCCATCATTCACATTACAGCATTCTGAAAGCACAGTTCAGATGACTGCAACACACCCATTATTAACTGTAAGGAGTTGACAACTGATCCAAGAATGTGCCCGCTGTGAAACTGTCTACAACATAAACTGATCAAAGACAGAAACTGAGTTTTGACTTAGAAGTGCAAACCAACGCTGAGCAGCAAGTGAGGCAATCTGCAAAGGCTCTCTTGTGAATGAAAATGAGAGTTACATTTTATTTGTTTTTTTGCTTCTAAGATAGTGAAATAGTTTTACTGTTACCGTGTGTGTAGCTGTTCCCTATAGAATGTGGAGGATTGTTCCACAGCCTAAGTAACTATTTAAAAAAATCTCCAAAAAACAAAAACAGAAGGGTTTGCTCTCTTCCTCATTCATCTTTACCACTTTGCAGTCTACAAGGTATTATGAACTAAGGAGAGGGTTCTTATCCTTGACTAGTAAGAGGGATTAATATCAAATTCAGAGTTATGGTGAGGATTGATCTAATGATGGAGGCAGACCGCCTAGCACAATGCCTGAAGCACAGGTGAGTTGGCTTTCGAGTTCCCATTTCATTGATACAGATATTGAAGTTCAGAGTGACACACTATGTTTGGGAGAGCCAGAACTCACTCTGGGCTTTTGATTGCAGATTCCACACTTGTTCCAAGGAACTGTGCCTGCTAGTGCCAATGCCCTGTGGTACTGTAGCTCATTTCCCCATCTCTCTGGGTGGTCCAGGGCATCTTGGATGTCCTCCTGTGTGCCTCGCAGGTCCACAGAAAGCCCTGTAAGTTCTCTATTTCATCCTCTACCTTGCACAGTGCTGCAGGCAGCCCTTGGCAACTGAGATACCTTCCTAACTGGCCTTGCTGAGGCCAGTGTCTTACCGCTGCAATATAGTGTGCAAGTCTCACACACAAAAATCCCTGATGCTGACCAAGCTCAGTCACGTTCCTCTCCCGCTATACAAACTTCAGTGATAAGCATCATTGCTGCTACAGGCCAGGCAGACTGTTCAAGGTCGTCTTGTGTCTTTCTTGTCACATATCCTGCCAGTGCCATTCTCACCTTTATGCTCCTCCAAGACAAATGGCTTATGTGCCTCACAACACACTCCCCTCTTCTCTTCCTTGAGTCTCTGCTCCTGCCCTCCCTCTCCCTGGATTATTTTTCCTTTCTCCCCTTTCCTTTCTTTCTTTAAGATTGAGCTCAGGCACGTCTTTCTCCAGGAAGCCAACCATGACCACTGTGTTAAAAAATATATTATTCAATGATGCTTGCTAAAGGACAGTGAGGCAGACTTTATTCAGGACTGCCACGATGGGGACAGGGACCACCACAACCAGGTCTTGCAGTGGGGGTTGGGGGGGGGTAGATGGAGCTCAACTCCGAATACAGTGTGGCAAGTGGCAATTCATGGTCAAGGAGCAGTGTCAGCGTCAGTGGTGGGAAATTACTAAGAGGAAGCATCAAGGTAAAGGGGACTCTGGATAAACTGACCTAATAGGATTCTTGCTGCAGACAGGCCTGGGTGATTGGACATCACCTGGGGATGGTAGAAGATGAAGAACCCAATCAGATATTGAGGGAGAGGGTTCCTGTTAAACTCTTTACGGGGTTCTTTGCTAAAACTGGATTTTATAAGGAAGGGCACAGGTGAGCCTAGGAAAAGGTTCAGAAGACTGACCCAAGTTTGGCCAAGCAAAATATTTTTGTCACCCCAAACCCACTCACATACCCTTGTCCAAGGTCTGTTCAGCGCTCTCCAAACTTCCGATGTCTGTCCTAGCACTGTGCTCACTTCAGTAGGTGACCACCTATGTGATGATACCCTGGTTCTAAACCAGGAACCTCCTGACGGCTTGAGCCACATCTTATTCCATTGATAAGCCTGGTGCTGGTACAAAATAGTGTCTCAAAAATGCCAGCTAAACAAACAAGCTGATTTTTTTTCTTCCTCTGGCTGTCATCCGCTGGTTCTACTTTGATCACATAGAACTCAAAACTAGTACCTCTTTGGCTTAAGAGTCTTTCAAACATTTGACCACAGATGCCATCTCATTCACATATCCATTCATTTGATCAGCAAATACCGAATAGCTTTTTACATGACAGGTATGACTGTAGATACTCTAGAAAAGAAGAGATAAATGAAGTATACACCCTGCCACTGGGATGAGTATAGCTCTGGACAGTTTTCCTGGATCTTACCTTCTCCACTGTAAATTCCAACTCCCCCCGCTCACCTACCTAATCAGTCTCATTTAAACACATTATTTTTAAAATTTGATAATACAGTCATGGCTGGGCACAGTGGCTCATGCCTGTAATCCCAGCACTTTGGGACGCCAAAGTGGGTGGATCACGAGGTCTGGAGTTGAGTTCGAGATCAGCCTGGCCAGCATGGTGAAACCCCATCTCTACTGAAAACACAAAATTAGCCAAGCGTGGTGGCGCATGCCTGTAATACTTGAGAGGCTGAGGCAAGAGAATCGCTTGAACCCGAGTGGCAGAGGGTGCAGTGAGCTGTGATCACACCATTGCACTCCAGCCTGGGCAACAAGAGGGAAACTCTGTCTCAAAAAGCAAACAAACAAACAAAAACCAGTTATATGATGAAAACAAAATATACTTAAATAGGATGCACTGAAAAAGCTTCTTCCTGCTTCTGTCCTGTATCATTCTCACTCTGCCTGGTAGGTGTAACCTCATTTTTTAAAACACATTTTTATTATTTTGGGGTTTCTTTATCAAATAAAAGCAATTATATATTTTTTATGTCCCCCACTTTAAGTAAATAAAAGGTAACATGCTATATTTAGACACACAAACCTTCGAAGATTGCCCTTTGCTCTTGAGGTTGAACCTGAGCCTTCTGGTTCATAAACATTCACTCATCTCTCCATTTATTCATTCGTCTAAACACTTTTCTAGGTACTAGGAATTCAAAGATGAACAAGACAGACAAAACTCCCTGCCCTCTTGGAGCTTATATTCCAGATGGGGAAAAAAGACACAAAATAAGATAGATGGGTACAATCCACAGTATGTTACAACAGCCTTGAGTATGGGCAACAGGGCAGTGTAGAGGGGCAGAAAAGCTGGAAAAGTGGTGAAAGCAAGCCTGGCCAGGGAAGGCATCCCTCAGAAGGGGACATGCAAGTGCATGATAACCTGAAGCAGGTAGGTGTGCTGGGGAACGGCATTCTGGCCCAGGGAACAGCAGGTGTGGAGGCCCTGAGGCAGGAGAATCCTGACATGCTGCAAAGCTCAGCAAGGAGGCTCAGGGTGGAGGAGGAGGCGGGTCGTGGAGAAAGTGGTTGGGAATGAGGGCAAGAGAGACCTTTAGCAACTGGAAAGACCTTGGCTTGTATCCTACTGAAGTGGGAGCCATAAGGGAGTTTGAGAGAAGGTAAGCATGGCGTGTTAGGATGTGATTTCCATATGACAGAAGCACTCTGATGTCTGCATTCAGAATACAGCAAAGGGGCAGAGCAGGGGAAGCAAGATGTCCATGAGGAGGCAGCTGGGGCAGGCAGGGCAGTGGGACCTTCTTCTCCAGCCATGCGTTCACACCTCCTCCAGGGACCCCCTCTGCAGTACCCACTTTCTACAGCTCCTCAGCCAGCTCCTCTCTTGTCTCATCTCTGCCTGTTGAACTCTTGTTCATCCTTTAAAGCCCATCATGAAGTCCATTCCTCCAGGAGGACCCCATCCCCCAACTAAGAGTTCTCTTCCTCCTTTAGCCTGGTGACTCCCACCTCCCACTGTCACCACAGTCTGCTTGCCATCATAGTCAGTTGAGACTTGGCAATCTTCCCACTACAACAAAAGCTTCATGAGGACTACGCGGCTTGTTCTGCAGCTCCCCAGAGATGTAGATAGAAGCCTGTGCAAGTTAATGACACCAAAATTCAGAGAACTGCATCAGCGGGGGCTCATCTGACGCAAGCCAAGAGCCAGAATTCACCAGGGCCTCAAAGGGCCATTGCTGGTGTGACAGACTGAAGGGCAGCCTTTGTCTTTGGTTTGAGCAAATGCCAGGCCATTCATTTTGGTCATAGGATGTGCTGCAGGGTTGTGATGATGTTTCTCTCAGGCCTCAGGGAAAGTGCTGTGCTTGAGGGCCACATGTGTGCGCAGTGCATGCCACAATCCCCGATGTCCTTGCTTCCCATGTCCTTGCTGTGGGGAGCCTAGCAGGGTGCCACGCACTGGCCTGCACCATCACGTGGAGACCGGGGGGCCCGGCCACATGGACACTGCAGAGGCCCAGGATTCTTCTTATGGGTACACTGCAGCGCTCTCTAGCACCAACCCCACGACATGAGGAAGGGCAGACTCAAGTGAATGCATGTCCACCTTAAGGACCTGTCTTTAGGGCATGTTTTATAAAGTGTTCGGCATAGAGGAGAATTTGTATAGAATTTACAAATAAAATGCTTTACTGGCAGATATACTAAAAAATCTTTTACCAATGAGGTTCATAATCCAAAGCATTTGGAGACCATGTGTCTAAGCAGAAGTGTGATTAAATTCCCAATTTTCTTTAGGCTTTTTCATGATAAGCAAGTGTTAGAAAGAGAACAGAAGAACATTCTTCTTGATATCTTCAAAGGAATTTCTATTTTTGTTCACTTTTAGGGAAATCAGGAAATGGGCTAAGGAGTTTATTTCTCTTAGTATTGCTTCCTTACTGGTAAAATTTGCCTGGCCACAGGGAAGGGCCACCATTTCAAAGAAAATATAAAGCAAAACACATAACCTTTTTTTCTGATAGGGTTTGAAGGTGTTAACCTGAACACCCTGGAGAAAATAAGGGCGGTGCTGGTTCTCCAACCGCAGAGAATACAAAACTAAGAATTCTAAATCTGAAATAATAAAATCGTTAAAAAAAAACCCTTTGAAATTTAGTAAGTATTAATCTTCTGTAAAAAAACACAAGAACTGATATTAAACTTCAGCCAGGCACAGTTCTCATACTTTGAAAAAAAAAAAGAAACCCTGAAGTATCTTTTGATGCCTTGCATGAATTAGTACAAGAGAGTTTACAAATATGTATTTCTGGGAAAACACAGAACTTTCATTCCTCAGATTAAAAATTTGAGTGGCTGATTTATGCCAGTGACCAAAATGATGGCTGCAATGGTGTCTGCTCTAAATTCATGTTGTTAAAAGTGAAAATGCTAAAGACATTTTTTTAGCAGAATGATGACCATGATCTGTTAAAACTTACAGTAGAAATAAAGAAAAATTCTAATTATAAAGAAAAAATAATATGAAAGAGAAGAAGAAAAGAAAATCCATACTTGGGGAAAAACAGGGAGGAAGAGTATGTACAAATGTACATCTTAAGACTGAGGTCATATTTTGTACTAGATTTCATCTTGTTTGTTAAATTCCAAGGGCACTCAGAATTCCATAAACTCTTGTTCCTTATTGCCTCAATCTTTCCTTAATATATAAAGGTTAACTACTCCACTGTAACTTCTTGGAAATGCACTGCTTGCAATGTTTAAGATGAAAAAATAGCCATAGGCAAATCAAAGCTCTACTTAATGACTTGAAGACCAGCAGATGAGGATTAAGGGAGGTAATATTTATTTAAAGACTACTAGGGCCAAAGCCACCCTAATTAATTACTCCTTATTTGCTTGCCCTTTCTAGACCCACCTTGCTTTAATTACTGACTTTAATTTCTGCTTTGATGACATTCTCAGCCAGGGGCACAGTACTGCAGCAGCAAAAACCTGGGCAAAAATGGTCACCGAGGAGTGGGCTGGCTGTGGTCCACTGAGGCCCAGGGATCACCAGCGTCTGGTTAGCCCTCATCCCTGCGCTAAGCAGCTTTCACAACCCCTCGGCTGGTTCATTCTCAGCAGGTCAGTCCTTCACACTCAAAGTAGGAATTCTCTCTTGGATTAACGCTGCCTGGAAAACCATGTTCCTTCCACTGCAGCATTCCGTACTCTCTTTGGATGAAGTGACACAACGACTTCCTGGGAGAGCAGAGGCCGGGTCTCGTTCCAGGAGATTCTCCCAGGGAGGCTGGCATAGTTCGGGGGTCCAGCCACATGCCACACTGGCCCCTGGCAATTGGCTGGCTGAATGTCAGCGGAGAAGTAAAGGTGAGAAGGTCATGGAGGAAAGGGAACAAAAATGGGCAAGATCAAAATCTGCAACTCTTCAACAAAGACCGAAAATGGCTTTGCTAAGTACTGTTTCTATCCACATCCAGTTTTAAAACTCAGGAGGCAGCTCAGAAACGGTTTTTTTCCCCCCTACCAAGTGCTGGGAGAAAAGTGAGTTATGTGCTCTTACCTGCTATTTCCATTACCATCCACACACCCTGTTTCCAGGTCTGTAGCTGAGACGTCCCAACAGGGCCACTGCCTGCGCTTTCTTTCTACATTTTCATTGCATTCTTTGCTGGTGACTTAAAAGCCTGATAACAAGTCACACGAGGAACATGTTCTGTCATCTTCATGAGGGTCACCAGTGATTCAAAAGATACTTAAGGAACAATAAACTAAATACAAAAAACAAGCAAGACCCCATCACAACCTGGATATTAACTCTGTCTACCCAAAGAGAGAACAACTGTGCCAATCTGGTTCATCAGGAAAATCTAGGTGTTCTCGTCAAGTGGCTAAAATGTGGGGAGACATCTTTGCACCGAGTAGCCGATACCTAAGAGCTGTCCCCTTTCCATCAGGCCTAGAATGGCCCCGTTAGTTTTCTCATGGTTAGCTGTAGCCCATCAACATTAAGGGAAACTTAGTTGTCAATATTTAAAGATTGAGAGGTGTCACACAGAAATAGAATTTCTGACTTTTTTTGGTGGTGGCAGTGGAGGGAGATGTGGCAACCCTCGGCCCAGAGCACTTCACTGTGGCGGAGCAGATGCCCCTTGTGGGGGAGCCATGCTCTCTAAATACCCCAGGCCCCATTGCTGTCTGTGGTCTACGTGCCCCTCCACCAATGATGGCTGCTGGCTGACCAGCCCCCAGGGCATTTCAATTTGTGGCTTAATTTGGTAATTCATCAAAAACAGATTAGTCACCTGCTAGGGCCAGCCATGGTGCAAGATGCCAGGTGTACAGGCAGAGAAGTTTATCCCAGCCCTGGGGCTCAAGCTGTTCTATGTCTCACTATTTATACTGAATTATACATGTAGAGGGCATGGCCCTCACCCTGACACAGCAATTGTGTGTGTGTGTGTGTGTGTGTGTGTGTGTGTGTGTTTGTGTGTGTATGTGTTGTTGTTATTGTTGTTGTTTTAACTGGTCCTTTTATAGACACTTCACAACATCACAGTCCCATGGATGACTTCCTGGGCATCTGCAAAATGTTCTCTTCCACTCCTGAAATTATACTGTAAATACCGGGGAATAGTGGTGACAATGGTTATAGTGATGATCTTGATTCTGCTCAAACATAAGCCACAGCTGGTTTCTTTAGCTGTTATTAAGAAATGATTGGGCCATACCAGAGAGACAGACAGCATGCCTG
Source organism: Cebus imitator (assembly GCF_001604975.1). Classification (NCBI taxonomy): domain Eukaryota; kingdom Metazoa; phylum Chordata; class Mammalia; order Primates; family Cebidae; genus Cebus; species Cebus imitator. The sequence continues at coordinate 4,690,815 of NW_016107356.1, forward strand.
AGAATCCAAACTGTAATTCACTTACAGATTTCTACAGAATTAGCTTATGATTCATGGAGGTAAAAAAAAATTTTGTCAGGACTGGCATTAGAAGACACAGAAAAACAATCTGAAAGGAGTCTGAGGTCCAGGTGTTTTTAGGGTGTGGTCTTCAAGATAGTTTTTTAAAAGACCATTCTGAGAAGACAGCATTTTAAACTGCTCTTATAAATATCTATGGTACATTTTGTTTCTTATGTTGAAAATGATAGGAAGTTTGTGCCTGCTTCATCCATTTAAGAGCCCCTCCCTGTTGGTCCAAGCTGCCCTGGGCTCTTCCATCCTGTGGGAGGACACAGTGGCTCTCCTGTGCTCTGTAGAGGTGACATTATGTGGCACATACTGTGATCAATCACAGCAACCTGCCAACTCCCCAGCCAATTCCCCACCCACTCCCCAACATGGTTACTGGTTGCTTCCAGACTCTGAGACAGAGGTTCTTGTGCAGGGAGGTTATTAGGGCGAGTGGAGGGGAGAGGGGAAGGAAACTGGGCAGAGGGAGAGTGAAGCTACCAAGCGGTCCTAGTAGAAGCCTAGCCGACCCCACGGGGAACTCTGAGGATGAGACGACTCTTGTTGGAGCAGGAGGACTGGGACTTGATACCCCACATTGGTCAGTTCTGGGAAGAGGGTACCTTGAGAAGGGAGTGGAACTTGGACAAGGTAGCTTTGCTCTGACCCAAGGGGGCTGACTGTCAAGGGAGGCCGGGAGACAAATGCTGTTTCTCTGAAGTGACCTGGGGAGTGTCACTGTGACCAGTGCACCAGCCAGCTAACCGGCCAACCCATGAGGCTCAAGCTCCAGAAATTAGAAGGCTCCAGACTTGCACCCTATGTTAGTCATCTGAAATCTCAGAAATGTGACAGCATTTAAACTGAACACCACAAAAATGTTGCTGATTCCACTCCAAATCATTAGCTCATCATCCATGTAAGGAGCTTCAAAAGGAATATTAGAAAGATTAGTGGTACGTTCAACAGTTTAAACTTTCAGTATAAACTGCATCAACTAAAATCCTGGATATTGACCCAACAATTTCACTCCTAGGAAATAAATCATTCTAAAGAAATCTTCAGGCCGGGTGCAGTGGCTCACGCCTGTAATCCCAGCACTTTAGGAGGCCAAGGCGGGCGGATCATGAGGTCAAGAGATCAAGACCATCCTGGCCAACATGGTGAAACCCCATCTCTACTAAAAATACAAAAATTAGCTGCATGTGGTGGCATGTGCCTGTAGTCCCAGCTACTTGGGAGGCTGAGGCAGGGGAATTGCTTGGACCCGGGAGGCGGAGGTTGCAGTGAGCCGAGAATCCTGCCACTGCACTCCAGTCTGGCGTTTGGCGACAGAACAAGACTCTGTCTCCAAAAAAAAAAAAAAGAAAGAAATCTTCAGGGCTGTGGGCAAACATTTAGATGCAAATATGTTCCTGCAAGGCAAATAAAATATGCAAATAATATCGTTTTATGCAAATAAGATACATCAAGATCTGTGATCAGATAATATACATGCTAAATTCATTCAGTAGACTATGGGGCCACTCACAGTAAGGAGGCGAAAACTAATGACATAAGAAGATGTACAAGACTTGCTGTGAAGAGGAAAAAACAGGTTACAAAGCAATGTTTATTGTTCTCATTTTGGTGAAAAAAAAGAATATGCATGATAGCATTAGAAGACTCTGGTGTTTTTGATTATTTGGATTTGGATTATTTAGATTCTACTAAGAATTTCCACAATGAACACTTATTACTTTTATAATAACAAAAAAGCTTCTCCTTTCCCCTTTCCCCACTAGATGTTATATATCAACGGTCAAGGTAACTGTGGTTAACGCTATGTAAGGGTAAAGGTTAGTTGGAGAGAAAAACAGCTTCCCCTGTTTTTGTACAGTGGTTTGGCATCATGGCCTCTAATTTGCCTGCACTGTATTTGTTATGCACAATCCCTAAACCTGCTGTTTTTAACCCATTAACATTTTGGAGTGCTAGTTATTGAAAGAATCCTATTTCATACCTAGAAACAGGGATTTCACCAGAAAATACTGATTTTGTCTTTCTTTGATTACCTCTCCTGCCCGCTATCTTTATCTGGTGAAATTCCCATTTAATCAGTAGTGTTGGCTGAGCCGTTCTCACTGGAGTCAGGGCTGCCTGAGTGCCAGGGGACACTGATTTGATTCTGTCCTGCTATACAGCAGGCCCAGCTCTGCATTAGTGTGAACAAACTGTGCACAGCACAAAGCTGAGCTGCAGGCTGCAGAGCGTGACGAGCGTGGCCCACAGAGAGCATCTGACGCTTTCGGGAAAAACTCCCATCCAGCCATTGCAATGACCCCTAGTACAATGCCTTCTCTGAGACAAACTTCTGAATTGCTTCTTGTCACTGCCGTGTTCCTACATCTACTCCTTGCTTACCTGCGTTATGTTCCCCATTCTTCTTGCAGTCCCCGAATCACATCCAGGCCCCTTTTCCTTTCTCCCTGGATGGCCCCTTCCTCTGAATCTTCTTTCAAACAAGACTGGAATGTTATGTAATAAGCATTTCCCCATTACGGCATTATGGATGACAGTTGTTTGATAAATAAGGCCTTCCCAGAGACAGCTAAGTAACTGATTTCTTCGGAGATAGAAAGAGGAGGAAGACCTGGTTATTCCTTCAAAAAGCTCACAGTGAAATCAATCGAGAAATACTAAGCCATGACCGGTGCTTAGTAATTTACTAGGGCCTCCAAAAGCCTCAGTTCCTGTCCCTATAGGCACTTAAGATGGAAGCTTGGGTGACAAGCTTCCAAGAAATTCTGGAGGTCAGTCTGCATCTCAAAGGAATGCATCACTAAGGGGAAAATTCCAGGCAGTTAGTCAGTTACAGGGGAAAATTCCCTATACAGGTGGGCTCTTCCGAGGCTGGGTGCTGCCTACATGTTGTTCAAGCACCTACACTGAGCAGATTTTTCTGTGGACAGATTGGGATTAAGAGCAGACTTCCAAGAAATCACTCATGTCTCCATTCAACCACTATTTGTTAAAGATCTGCCATGTGCTTTCTTGAACTCCATGGCTGGGTAAAATTACCCCTAGTTCTTAGTATTTACCACATTTTAATTGATTTCCTCCACTGAATTAAAGGTAGACCAAGCCAGAGGCCCTGGAACCCTTAAAACTCTCCATAAATACTTGTTGAACGAATGCATTCAGCTAAATAACTGACTCTTCATTGGAGATACAAAGAGGAGGAAGGCATGGTCATTGCTTCAAAAAGCTCACAGTGAAATCAATCAAGAAATACTAAGCCATGACCAGGTGCTCAGTCGTCTACTAGGGCCTCCAAAAGCCTCAGTTCCTATCCCTACAGGGGATTAAGATGGAAGCTTGAGTGACAAGACTGCAGCTCCAGTGATGATACAAATGACCTCTCTTGTGTGTTGCAGACGCTCAGAGCTCAGGATACTGGAGGTGGAGCATAGTGCTTGGAAAAGTCTAGCCAGGTATGTAAGAATCCCATCTCAACCTCTAATTAGTCCAGTTACAAAAAGCCACATGGATGAAGGACTTGAGAATAGGGTTAAGCTTTAAATACGTAGGAAAAGGATATATTTCTGCATTTCCTCATGACTACCTGAAAAGGTATAAGGAAAGCTTTTCCCAATCAACCCACACAAGAATCTGCTCAGTGTAGGTGCTTGTACTAGTGTGTCACTATTATCCACTATCATATGGCATCAAATAAACGGTTTCCTTTATTAAAGAACATATATACTTTATTCATTTTGAAGAAATTTGATGGCTTGTATTTTTTTTGCATGGCATTGGGTAAGTGCCAATATCCGTTAATGGATGTCCTGGATTTCTTAGGAAATCCTACCTGGGCATATTTTATTTAAAAAATGAAAGCGATTCATGCAACACATTTTAAACATTTTGGTAAGGACATCAAAATAAATCAATATATTAGACAAAGACTTCTGTTAGACCTACACCCAAATTTGGGCTTGGAGAAGAAAGTGCCTATAAACAGAGGTGAGGTGGGGTGTGGTGTGGTGGGATGTCACAGGTAGCTATGATAAAGACAATTCTGGAAGAGTGAACTCTCTGAAGATGGCTGGGACACTGTCTCCTACTCCACATGCTCTCCTACAGCCTTGCCATTCCTGTTGGGAGGAGGAATGTATGTCCTCTGCCCTTGAATGTGGAGGACCTTTGTGAGTGCCTCAACTCATACTCTATGATGGAAAAGACACAAGGTTAGGTCACAAAGAGCCATGAACTTCTGCCTTGTTCTTTCGGGGCACTTCCTCTTGGGATCCAGTTGCCCACCATGCTGTCAGGAAGTCTAAGCAGCTCATGAGGAGGCCCATACAGGGAGGAACTGAGGCTGCTGGGCCAAAACTCTGGCTGAGCTCCTCACTGGCAGCTGGTACAACTTGCCAGCTATGTAAGTGTGACATCTTAGGAGTGGATCCTCCAGTTCTCAGCCAAGCAAACCCAGAAGATGATGCATGGAGGAGAGAAGAACCATCTCTGTGCAAACTGCAGATTCACAAGCAAAACAGATGACTGTTGCTGTTTAAAGCCATTACGTTCTGGGTGGCTTGTGCAGCAATAGTAACTGGAGCACTTCTGAGATGGGCAGAAGTGGCAAGGGTTGTAACCAATTAGACTCAGAAGGCGAGATCACCTGAGTCAGCAGGGTCCTTAGTGGAACAGTGGGCATAAGACGGAGAGATGGGTGGGTGTGGGGCTTCTTGCCACCTACATAGATAGGGTCTGCCTTTTACCAGCACATCTGTGAGAGGTGTAAAACAGAGTGGTGGAGTGTGGACTCTGGAGCCAAGCCACCTGGGTTTGAACCTGGTGTTCCATTTCTTAGCTGTGTGACCTTGGGCAAGGTTCTCAAGTTGCATGTGCTTCAGGTTCTTCATTTGTAAAGAGGGTAATCGCAGGACCTGCCTCATGTGGTGGTGGTGGCACAAACTGACCTAATGCCTACATTGAGGTTTGGTGCATAGGAAGTTTCTAAGAAAGCGTTTGCTGTTATCCACATAGGTGTGGGCCTCAGACTGTGAGGTGGGCTGGATTACAGCCCCTCCCTAGTCCCTGGAGCCTGCAATTATGTTGCCATACATGGCAGAAGGGACTTTAAAGGTGTGATTAAGCTAAGGATCTCAAGACTGGGAGATGATGGATTATGAGGGTGGGCCCAATGTAATCAAAGGGTCTTTATAAACAGGATACAGCAAAGTTGGAGTCAAGAGATGGAGACAGGATAATGGAAGCAGAGATTCCAGTGATGTGGGGCCATGAGCCAAGGAATGAGGGAGCCTTTGGAACCTGGGCAAAGGCAAGGAAACGGATTTTACCCAAGAAGGAATGCAGCCAGGCTGACAACTTGATTTTAGCCCACTGAGACTATTTTGGAGTTCAGTCTCCAGAACAGCACTGTCATAAATCTGTTTCATTTTCAGCCACTAAAATTGTTTGGTAATCTCCTTTACCAGCAATAGGAAATGAATACGAATTTAAGCCTGGAGAAAGGCAGCTTTATAGAACATCCAGTGGCTAGAATGTTCAAAAGAAGTTGGGCTTTGGAATCAATAAACTGCTGTCTCTTTATTTCTTCTCCTGACTTAGGCTTTAGGGAATGACATTTTCTTTTTAAATCTAGCATATGAAGTGGCCAAAGAGGCACTTGGGTGTCAGATGGGCCTGGGCAGGAACCCTGGCTGTAGCCCTCACTTGCTGGAGGTCCTCAGTCAGCTGGTGGTGCCGGCCAGGAAGGCCACAATGGCACTGACAGCCAGAGTCAGTTGCCTTGCTAGCCATTCAGAGTGGTCAGTGCCCACGAGGTACCAGTTACTAAGTACTATGAATATTACCTCTAGACTGAATCCTATGAACTCCAGTTTCCTTATTTGCAATTTGGGAACAATCTAAGGCAAAGGTTGTTGTAGAATTTGCACAGGTAAGTGCTTTTCAGACTGTAGTTACCACAGCAGCAGTATCTGCCTTATTTGGGAATTTGCCAGAATTCTTGCCTTACCTATTATGGCAGGCAGAATTCTCAAATGGCCCCCAAGATCTTGGCCCCTGGTGGACACGCTTGGCATGATCCCGGGACACTGACTACAATGGATTCTATTTCCATGGTTAGGTTACATTACCCTGGGAGATTATGCAGGGTGAACATTTAAAAGGGAACGGGCTACCTTCCGAAGTCAGAGAGAGGATGTGAGAGATACTCTCTGCTGCTGATTTCTGAAGATGGAGAGGGCCATGTGGCAAGGACTGAGAGTGGCCTCAAGGAGCTAGAGTGGCCCCTGACATGGAAATGGGGAACTGAATGTGCTTAGAAGCAGATTCTCCCCCAGAGCCTTCAGACAGGAACGCAGCCCAGGGGAGAACCGGTTCTAGCCTTGTTAACCTTGAGGAGAGACCCCATTGTGCTCATGCTGATTTCTGACCTACAGACCTATCAGCTAAGAAATGAACATTGTGAGCCACTAGATTTGTAGTAATTTGTCACACAGCAATAGAAAACTAATGTATATCTACTGAATAAGAAACTCTGTTGGTTTTTGTTTGTTTGAGACATGGTCTCACCGTGTCACTCAGGCTGGTCTCAATGAGACTTTGCCACACCTTTTCCTTGTTGGAGAAGTCTGTTGGTTCCCAAGAGAGAAAGTAAAGGAGACCCAGCTCTGCTGTCAGGAAGCACCCACCTGAGGTTGGAGTAAAGGTCACACATGGGACGAGGCTGTAAGTCTGAGCAAACAGCAGCGTGAGGGACGCACGTGGAGGAAGAGGTGGTGAGGGGACCTTGTGGACAGGAGAACCTCTTAAAGGCTGTATGATGTGAACTCTAAGATCTACCTTTGAAGGCCAGGGAGTGATTGAATAGATGGAGCCCTCTGACTTGTGACTTCACAACTGCAAAGCCTGCTGTGTCATTCACTCCTCACCACCAGTGGAGCGAGAGCCGCCGGGACCACCTCTCCTGAGTCCCGCGCCTGCCATCACTGTGTGGGCTGGACCAGCCTTCTTAGTGGGATGTGTTCCCCAAGGAAAGTAAACCAAAAAGCAAAAGCAAAGCCAAGCTATGAAAGCACGCTCAGTGCCCCTGCCCCTTGTTTCAGTGTCACCTCAAGTTTGCTTCTTATTCCCAGAGGGAGGTCACAGCACTGGACCACGGGCAGTGTTGACTATCTGCTGCCACTTGTCACCCACCCTTCCAAAACTCGGGCAGAGGACAATCTGAACACCAGTGTGACAGTTTCTAACAAAAGGCTTTGCTAGTACAGTGCCTGAGTGTGGGTGTGCACTGAAAACTAATTTCAGCCCTGACTAAGAAAGGCATCTCAGGAATGAGGAAATATATTTTGGGCTCCTGTGGTTTCTGATGAAAAGTGCTGCAATGTGGGGCAAGCGTGAAAGGAAAACACTGAAAAAACATGTGACCCCCTGGTACGCTTCCCTGAAGAAGTAGGGGGCTGACCAGATACAAAGATCCTTTGTGATCCGTGAGCCTATGACTTCTCCCGGTGTTTCTCAGCAGTTAACACCAGCGACACTGTGGGGCTTCTCCTCGCACAGCCCTGTCCCTTGCGTTCTAGACTGTTTAGCCTCCCTCTCCCCACAAATGCCAGCAGCTTTCCCCAGTCCTTGCTGCAACCCCAAAGTCTCCGAGGGATTTTCAGATGGCCTTGGAAGGATAGTGGTAGCACCCTTGGAGAATAATAACCCTGGGCCCTAAAATTAAACAGGTTGCCCCAACGTCCTAAGAATAGTCCCAGCACGCCAAATGCATTCATTTAATTTCTTGTTCAACAGAAAAGAATGACCTCTTTTAATACAGAGCTCCTTTGAAACATGTCATTTCAAACAGGTTCTAAGGAGATACTTCAGAACTTAACCAGATTTCTGTGCGCTGAAAAACACCCATAGAAATGTTGAAGGACTTCAGTCAATCTTTAATAAGATGTAATTCCTCAGAGATACAGCATGCTCTTTGACCATCTGAAGGATACTAAAAAAAAGTGACTTACTGAAATAAAATAGATAACAAACATTTCAGTGACTTAGAAAATGGCAAGAAAGCATATCAGGCAAGTTTACATTTTAGCGTTAAAAGCTCCACCCCCTAACAACACCCCCTTCACTACATTTCCTCCCAGCAGGCCAAGAGCTTACTAAACTCTGGCTCTAGAAGAAAATAACATTAAAATACCCACTTTATAGTACAAAGGTACAGTATCGCATTTGTTGGAGGTTTCCTATCATTAGTTTTTTTGTTTTGTTATGTTTTTTAGAAATGTAAAAACTATTTTCTTTGGTTCAAACGAATAGGCTCTAACTTAAAATAATTTACTGGTATAATTCAATTGTCTGAAAACCTCCACACATTGTTAGCAGGTACATAAATCCCCTCTATTTTAGAAGCTGATGCAAAGAAGACAGCACAAATGTGAACAAGAGAGAAAAAAAAAACTGCTCGTTTAAAAGCAACACTGTGTTAGTAGGTTAAAGACAGACACTGCATGCTGACATCCTAACAATAATTACAAGTCTCCAACTCAGAAAGTAGAAGTCACAAACAGACATCCACTGTACCAGGAACTGAAGAATAGGAGGAAGCAGGTTTAGAATAGCAATGGGTTTTTCCCTGAGATGTACATTTTACAAGAAACGTTCAATTCCATTTTAGATATGGAAAGACAGTGTGTTTTTCCCATTAAAAGGAGGAAACAGGAAAAGTATAAGTAGCTTGATCCATTATTATGTCCTATCTGGAAAAAAGTTTTTTTTTTAAGTGGAGAAAATGATTAGTCATGAGTGCATGACTTATTAAAAATGACTTTCTGGGTAATAGAGACCAGAGACATACCTACATGAATGAATATCTCCCCCAAACCCTAGTCTGTGGTCCATATTTTTGCAAGGTCTACAGTGAGCAAGACAGTGAATTCTGTCGCTGGTGTTTTCTTGGGACATAAAAGGCCAGAAACAAACTCCCACTTGGCTGCAGCCACCACCCTCAGCAAAACTGGGTAGCTGAGGATTCAGTGAAGGGTTTGGGCTCCCGTCACCAGGTGCCACAGGAGCCTGAGCCTGGGAGTGGGGACTGTCCCACATGCCAGGGGAACAGGGTATATCCCCGAGTCCAGGCCCATCATGGCAGCCAGGTCTTTTCTTAGTTCTACTGCTCTTTCCACACCACGTCTTCCCCTCATTCCTCTCCCCCTCCCTCACCTGCTTGCTGCCACCTAAGGGAATGTATCCCAGGAGACAAACAATTTGGAAAGAAATCATCCCAAGAGAAAAAGGCTGCCACAAAGAGGCCAGGTGAATGACATCAATTAAGTACTTTGCCCAATGCTATGGACTGAATTCTGTTCACCTGAACTTCACGTGTTGAGGCCCTGGAACCCAATGCAATGGCGCTGTGGTTTGAACGTGTCCCCCAAAAGCTCACGTGTTAGAAACTTAATTGCCATTTTAACAGTGCCGAGGGTGGGGCCTTGAAAAGGTGAGCAGGCCACAAGGGCAGACCTGACAAAGGGATTAATGCCATTGCCGCAACAGTGGGTTATTTCTCACAGGGGTGGGTTAGTTCTCGTGGGAGTGGGCTCCTGATACAAAGGACAAGTTTGGCTCGATGTCCTCTCCCTGTCTCCTGTGCTCGCTTCAGCTTCTACCTTCTGCCACCGGATGACCCCTGTCAGTTGCCGGCACCATGCTCTTGGACTTTTCAGCTTCTAGAACTGCAAGCCAAGTAAATCTCTTTTCTTTGTAAGTTACCCAGTCCATGGCATTCTGTTATAGCAACAGAAAATGGACTAAGGCATGGCATTTGGAGGTCTTTAGGAGGTAATTAGGGTTAGGTGAAGTCAGGAGAAGAGGGTCCTTTTTGCAAGAAGGTGGCAGTCTACAAGCCAGGGGGAGAGCCCTCACCAGGCACCAACCATGCTGGCAGCCCCATCCCAGGCTTCCCAACATCCAGAACTGTGGGAAATAAATTTCTACTGTTTAAGGCACCTAGCACAGGGCATTTTGTTATAGTAGCCTGAGCAGATGAAGACACCTGCCACCACTCAGCTTTGGAACCAGGATTCTGAGCCGAAGTCTATAGATCCTCTGTTCTCAACAACTGCATTTTACTACTCTTTAAAAAGAACTAAATTAAGACAATCAATGTATTTTCACATTGATTTTCATTACAGGGGACTTTTTGCTTTCAAAGTTACATACGAAATTTGTTTTGTATGGCTTGATATGTGCTGGGTGATTAAGAATTTTATAATTAACATATCAATAATCAAATCAGTTCTAATAAAATGATACGTCTGATTTCCGCAAAAGCTCTTCAATGTCCTCTTAAACTGGGAAAGCTGGGAAAGTAGTTTTCAAGGCGTAAAAATAATAATAAAAGGAGATAAGGCAGTACCGCTCAGAATTTAAATTCTCTGCAATGTCAACATTTTTGAAATATAAAACTTTTAAAAACAGCTTTATTGAGGTATACTTTACATCCCATGTGAGTACTTGTAAAATCTTTAACTGTATTGTGATCAATTGATATCTTGCATAACATCATAACAAATATTGTTTTAATAGAAAACATTATTCATGATAATTTAAAAAGCTGCTATTAACTTCTTCATCTGTCAGTAAATCTACTAAAGTTTAGTGCAAAATATGCCGGCAACAGAATGTTAAATTCTTAGTGCCGTCTGAATAAAACTGTATTTCTTCTAAGTTCTATTGTAAACAAAGCAAAGGACTATGCCAGAATATCAAGCAATTACAGAAAAATGCATACTTTTCCTCTTTGCGCTCATTTTGTGCTCGTTTCTTGTTTCGTGTAGGTGTGATGGTTTTGCCAAATTGCATGGTCAGCAAATGGCTCGTTGTAGTCCAACACGCAAGACAGGGACTATGAGACTGTTTGCTGCGTGCTGGGTGAGGCCCAGTCATCTGATGCCTGACGCTCTTCATCAGTCTTCTGTTGCTCAGGCTCTTCACTGTCTCCATCCCCGATGATGAAAGAGAGGCGTGTCTCTGGCCAGGGACTAAGATGCCATGAGCCGGTGTGATCTGTTTGGGTATTGGTGTGCTCTGACTCAGCCTCTCAGTGGTCCTCGAAGGCACCAGGTGAAAAGAGGCTCAGACAACCATTAGCCACGGCTGTGGCAGCCTCCGTTCAAACATGTAAAATCTGCCATGCAGGCAGTTTCAAGGACTTAACCTATGCCTTTATATAATTATAATTCTTATTTTTTTTTATAGCAACGTTTATTTTCTAACCTGAAGGTGGTTCAGGTGATGTTCTAATCTGTTTTTGGGTTTGAAAATGCATCTACCAGATGATTCATGGTGGCTGGCAAGGTGGTGAATACCGAGGATCCCAAAGTGAAAAATTATGGAGGGAAACTTAGAAAATTAGTACTCTCTCACAGCCAGAGTGGTGCTGGTAACCCTCCAGTCCAGGCTAGAACAGGACTGCAAAATATTTGCCTTGTTTTCAATATATGTCAAGCAAAACAAGGTTTAACTCTATCCACGGCATCTACGGCAGCTCTCTAAGGCAGAGGACAATGACAGGCACCAGAAGGAGGTCAGCAGCCTCAATGGCTGATGTTCTAAAATATTTCTGAGTGGAGCTAAGTGGGAAGTGGTTTGCCAACATTATCATTTCATTCATTTGTCCGTCCATCCGTCCGTCCATCCATCCATCCATCCATCCATCCATCCATCCATCCATCCACTGAACACCTACAGGCACCGACTGTGCCAGCTGTTGGAACCCAGAGACAACCATGCCACCCAGACTGACTCCAGGAGCTACTATACACAGACCCAGGTGAAATTCTGAGGCCCACCACGCTTCTTCCCTGAGATGTGCTTGTCGGCAGAGTATGTAAGAATGGAAGCACTGCAAAGACTCCTAAGTGGCAGAGGTCCATTCTATTCACTGCAGAATAACCTGGCGGTATTTCTAAAGAAGGCTTCTCACAGAGCAAAACCACCTCTGATGACCTAAAATATCATTGAGAGAATTATGCTATTATTGTCTCAATTCTTACTTCCATGATAAAACAGCAGGTCTGCCATCTCCCCGCGAAGATGAAGACAGAACTACTCTCAAAAAGAAATGGAAGAACCGTGAAATAATCTCCATTTGAGAAACAGTTTTGCAAATTTAAAGTGGCCTCCATGAACTTTGGTTTGGCTGAAGTGAACGCCTCCCAAAACTTCATAAGTTGAAGTCCTAACCACCCTGGTACCTCAGAATGTGACTGTATTTGGAGGTAGGGCCTTTAAACAGGGAATTAAGTTAAAGTGAGGCCATTAAGGAGGAGCCTAATCCAATCTGCCTGGTATCATTATAGGAAGAGGAGAAAAAGACCATGGGATGACACAGAGAGAGTGCGTCACCTATGAGCCAAGGGGCAAGGTCTTTGAGGGAAGCAGCCCTGCCACCACCCTGATCTTGGACTTCCAGCCTCGAGGATTACGAGACAATACATTTCTGTTGTTTAAGCCACCCAGTCTATAGTACTTATCATGGCAGCCCAAGCAGACCAATACCACTTCCAACTTAAGAGCATGTAACAATATAAAGTATGCCCACCTTGAACTACCACCTTCATTCTTACAGGTCTCTGCAGAAGCACAAGTGCCTATCTACAGCTGGCTTTAATGTTCTTAAGGAAAAGCCTCTGAAAGAAAATGATGAGACAGGAATGTAATGAATGTAGCTTCAGTCCACCATACTAAGGCACACCCAGCTGCCTTCAGATACATCCAGGGGAGGGGGCAGAGCTTATCATACAGCTGATAGTATCTGTATCCTGCCGTCAACTAATATCAAACCGTCAGTAACTCATTCACATGTGCACAACCACATAACCCAATGATGTTGATAAAGCGGACAAGCAATTCTATGACAATGATTAAATTCACCTTTCCAAATGCTACATTTTGGCAATCATCTGCAATGGGGCTCTTGTTTTTAAAACTGAAGACCCAAGGAAAACAGTAGAAAGGCTTTTAAAGGAACCCATGACACTAAGAGAAAACATCAAGAACATGTGCATACCAATAGCAACCATTTTTAATCTTATGTCCTGAACACTCTTCCTTTTTGGATGGTGTGTATGAAGGTCTGTGGCTGGCTTCTAACTGGAAAAGTCACAGATACTTACCCTTGCAGAAAATATCTGTAATCGTTTCTTCCTTGGAAAAAATAATGACAAACCCTGAATCATATTTCCTAAAATTTTTAAATAATGATGTTGATTTGCGGGTTTATTTGAAAATTCCATGGTAATAAAGTAGCCAATTAAAGATCCCTACTTTTACTGGGGCAATTGAGAGAAAAGAGGAGAAAGCAGAAGGCAGCTCTCTCACTGGTTCGACAATTCTTCAGCTAGTCCAAAACCCATGTTCTGAGGATTGGTGATTCTGAAATACAGCTGCTGAAGTTTCCACGCTACGACAGTTCCCCCAGTGAACATTCTTTTTTGATTCTTTAAGTCAGTCTTAAAGAATTCTAAAGCTTCCTAAGCCTTTGTTCATTGGACTTAACAGCATTTTTCCCTTGCCACTAATGTCAAAATCCCTTCTTATCCCACTAAACTTTCTGAACTCTCCTTGCATGTTGGAGGATGAACTTAGATGACCAACAGTTCCAATGACCTTCCTTGCTAAGAAAGCGTCCAGTCAATGGAGAAAGGAAGGAATTACCAGCTCTTGATGAGGCTTTGGCAGAGTTTGGGATGGGTGGCTGTGTGCTCAGAGGATCAAGTGAAGTTTAAGATACAAGGTGGGAAGGCTGGTAGGACTCACGCAATGTCCCTATCAGGGTTCCTCTCCATCCTAGGGTATTTCTCAGTCTTGCTAGGGGGCTGGTGTTTACATGATGTACAGAGGTTTGAGGTCTTGGACACAGCAGGGCTGGCTCTGCATTACTGTCATTAGAGGCATAATGAACTCTTAAGGGTTTGGCTGCTTGCTGAACTCTACAGATGTCATTCAATATATTGTGTCCAAGAACAGTAGCAGCATCACTTGTGAGCTTGCTAGAAATGCAGAATCTTGAGCCCCACCTGAGATCTCAAGGAGAATTTTCATTTTAACAAGATCCGAAGTGACTCCTGTGCATAGTAGGGTTTAAGAGACACTGGCCAAGGGAGGGAGGGGAGAAAGAACATGCTGATTTTCACCATCTGGTTGCTAAGTGACGCCCTATGAGATGTTAACTTGGGTTATGTCCAGACCAATGATTCTCCATAGGAAGCTTGCCAGGTTGCCACAAATGGCAGACAGGAGGTCAGAGAAACAGGGTGAACCTGGTTTACAAGATTTTTTCCAGAGAAAATGTTTACCAGGTTGCCAAGGGTATCAGGATCAATGGGAATGACATCGATGTTCAAAAGGAGTGCAGCCACTCACATGCAGACTCCATTCCTAGCCAAATTATTCCATTACATGTGCCTATTTAAAAACAGCCTATCATACACGCATATACACATTCCAAGCTGTCATTATTGAATGCCTATATATGGACGTATCAATCATAAAAGACAGGGAGGAGGCTGACTTGATTATATTTTAACTGACTTACATGACCAATAAGGCAATATACTTATTTCCCTCCATGGTTGAGCATATTTTTAGCATTTTCCTCTAGAGATGCAGTTTTATGAACTTCGCATGACCCAAACTTTTAATCCACCCATTTGCACAAGTTTTTCTTTTTCTCTTTAATAGGATGATAGGGGACTGGAACACAACTGTCTAATTCTGAATTTCAGACTACCTTTCTAGACAGCATAACACAGGGAGAAGCAGCTACCTTCTAGACCATAAATGGAAGAGCTCTAGGAGCGTCTAGGACAGGGGTATGAGATAAAGTATTACAAACAAAAGAAACAGACAGATGCCACTTTTTTGTAGCAGCAACTCTGCCGAAGCCAACTTCTCAAACCTGACCCAGCAGCCACAATGGGCTTTTAGATGAATGATCTCTCCCCGGTGGAGCTCACAGTGGGGGGTGGAGATCCATTCTGGCTGATAGTAGGATGAACAAGCAACTACTGACAGGGCTTTGGTGCTTTTGCTTCAGTGGTGCTTTTCAGTTTTATTTCAAAAATTATAAGAAAAAAAAAAAAAAAGACTCCAGGTGTCTGGATCAGTATGCCACATGATTTATAGCACATAAAATCATGGAAAGTCACGCCACTTCCTGATAGCTCACGCTGGCCACTGAAACCTTTTTTTCTGACTAAATCATTCCATACCGTAGTTTTCCATGGCTGATTCATAACCATATCCTACTTTTCTCATTTCCTGAAATGATTCTGATGAAGCTTATTCCACATAAAAAGTGGAACGATATATAAAACCCAGAGACCTAGGTACAATTTAAAAATCGTCAATCTAAATCTCAAATCAACATTTGGCCATACATTCCTAAAATGAACCACTGTTTCTGGATTCTAAAGGACACTGTCTATTACAGTAGGCGAGCTTGTAACACAGTGCTGGGCTCATGATCAAAATGCACTGAGTTCATTCCAGAGTGAGATCTGCTTGTGATGAAACAAATAAGCTACAACGTGAACTCTTTTCAGGCCAAAGAGAGGTCTGAAATCGAGAAGAAACATGATTAGGATGCAAAGGGGATAAGAAGCAGCAGATACAGCCCTGCTCTGTAAGATGGCATGTCATTAGACCTTATTCAAAGGGACGTTTCAATTTTTAATCAGTGATTTTTTAAAAAAATTATTAGCTAAAGGAACTGGAGTACTTTAAGTTGCCTCAACTTGCTGGCATTTTAAGGGAGATATATGCTTTAGAATTACTTCTGATTAAGACAAAAATCTCAGAAACAATGCACTATTCGAATCTTTAGCTGGAGCTCATAGGAGGAGAGTAAACAAGCTAATTCTACTGGTTGATTCTCATACTCATCTTCTTTCTTTGAGACAGAATTCTTTTCATTTTCCTAGTTAGTATCCAGAGAAGTATGTGTTTCCGGTGAAACCCTGTCTCTACTAAAAATACAAAAAATTAGTTGGGCATGGTGGCGCATGCCTGTAATCCCAGCTACTCAGGAGGCTGAGGCAGGAGAATTGCCTGAACCCAGGAGGCGGAGGTTGCGGTGAGCCAAGATCGCGCCATTGCACTCCAGCCTGGGTAACAAGAGCGAAACTCCGCCTCCCCCCCCCCCCCCCCCAAAAAAAAAAAAAAAAAAAAAAATAAAAAAAAAAAAAAAAAAAAAAAAAAAAAAAAAAAAAAAAAAAGAAATATGTGTTTCTATGGAAAAAATGTAAACACACTTTGAATTATGCCATTGCTTTCACCTCAAAATCATTACTTTATTAGAATCACTCAGTATTTCTAACTACCTATTAGCAATTCTTTTTCAGAAATCTTTCTTTCCAAGTGAGTTCTGTATTGGGTGCTAAAAGTGTGGTGCTGAAACCCCAGAGCTGCTGATACATCTGGAGGCTATGGTAAACACCGGCTGCTGAAACCATTCAGGTGAGAGGCAGACGGGGGAACTGCAGAAGCTGGGTGTGACTGACCACACCTGAACCCAGGGATGGCACTGTTAACATCACAAAAGGAGACAACCAGTGATCACATGCCTCTTGGTGTACAGCAATAGTCAGTACAGAATATTTCATGTGAAGTAGTCTTCTCCAAACAAAAACAAAAAACTCTGATTTTTGAGCAAGCTCCCAGACCTCTGAGTTTACATAGAGGTATATCAGTCCGCTTTCATGATACTGATAAAGACATACCTGAGACTGGGCAATTTACAAAAGAAAGAGGTTTACTGGACTCACAGTTCCACATAGCTGGGAAAGGATCACAATCACGGTGGAAGGCAAGGAGAAGAAAGTCATGTCTTACATGGATGGCAGCAGGCAAAGGGGGCTTGTGCAGGGAAACTCTTGTTTTTAAAGCCAAATTTCATGAGACTTATTCACTATTATGAGAACAGCATGAGAAAGACCTGCCCCCATGATTAAATTATCTCCCACTGGGTCCCTCCCAGAACACATGGGAATTATGGGAGCTACGAGATGAGATTTGAGTGGGGACACAGAGTCAAACCATATCAGAGAGAATGCAGACATGTGCTAAACAGTGCTAACAGGGTGCAATTGCTGTTTCCAGACTGTGGGACGGCCTATGAGACAGATGAAAACAGTTTCTTTGGGGACCTGTGACAAAGGATGGAGAACCCAGATGAAAAGAGACAGAAGAGACAGATCGCTGAAATGAATGAGTGCCTATTTGGATTCTAATGCAGACACACTAATTATAAAAAAATATTCATGAGCCAACTGGAGACATTTGAACACAGAACGAATATTTGATGATATTAAGAAAGTACATTATTTTTGTTAAGTGTCCTTATCTCTTAGAGATATATACAAATGAAATTATACGATGCTTGGGGTATGTTTAAAATGACCCCATGACTGACAGGGTGGCTCATATCTATAATCCCAGCATTTTGGGACGTCAAGGCAGGAGGATTGCTTGAGCCCAGGAGGTCAGCCCTGTAGTGAGCTGTAGTTGTGCCACTACACTTCAGCCTGGCAACAGAGCAAGACCCTATTTCAAAAAAAAAAAAAAAAAAAAATTTAAAAATAAAATTACCCCATGGTGTGAGGGGTGGGAAGGAGGATTCCATGTACTGATAATTGTTGAAGCTGGGTGAGGAGTTGAGTATAGGGAGTTCATTAGAATACCGTCTGTGCTTTTGTATACCCTTGACAACCTCCATAATAAAAAGGCATTAAAAAAAATAAGCAAAAGAGGAATAAAGACTCGAGGCTAAATGAGGTGGTGCCCCAGCACTTTGGGAGGCTGAGGTGGGAAGATAGCTTGAGCTCATGAGTTTCAGACCAGCCTGGGGAACATGGTGAGAAACTCTCATCGCTACAAAAAATAGAAAAATTAGCCAGGCATGGTGGTGTGTGCCTGTAATCTCAGCTATTTGGGAGGCTAAAGTAGGAGAATCACTTGGGCCCAGGAGGTTGAGACTGCAGTGAGCTGAGATTGTGTCACTGCACTCCAGCCTGGGTAACAGACAGAGACCTTGTTTCAAAAAAAAAAAAATAATATAATAATAATAATAATGGGTTTAAAGTAAGGTCAGCACTACCCATACTAAAGGACTGTGGCATAAGATGGTTTTCATAATAAAATGTATAATTCACACAAGTTAAAAATATGTAATTTAATTTTTAATGACTTTTGGAGTGAGACCTCTTATGCTCTGATGATACTAAAAATATATAAGAGAACTCTCGGAAATAGTTTATTTTTGCAATCATTATAATACAGTCAGTAGCAAAAATATTTAGAACAGTTTTCAAAAGGCTAGAAAAATATGAGAGAAAAATTTCAGTGCACCTTTCAGGTTAAGACCAAATACTATTGAGGTTTTTGTTTCTTCCAATATAACAGAAGAATACGAGCCCAGTGGCGTCACGTCAATCACAGTACCTAAGAGGTCGCGGGGCCATGCTGAGAAGGGTGCTCTCACTGCACTCCTGATGAAAATATTGGGACATATTCATGGTCCTTTAAAAGCTGTGAAAGGCAAGGCGTGGTGGCTGACATCTGTAATCCCAACACTTTGGGAGGCCGAGGCGGGTAGATCACCTGAGGTCAGGAGTTTGAGACCGGCCTGGCCAACATGGTGAATCCCCGTCTCTACTACAAATAAAAAAATTAGCTGGGTGTGGTGGCATGCTCCTGTAATCCCAGCTACTCAGGAAGCTGAGGCAGGAGAATTGCTTGAACCTGGGAGGCAGAGGTTGCAGTGAGCCAAGATGGCACCACTATACTCCAGCCTGGGCGACAGAGAGAGAGACTCTGTTTCAAAAAAAATAAATAAATAAAATAAAATAAAATAAAATAAAAGCTGTGAAGACCACATCAGAGCCCCTGGTGAAGGTAATGTCCATTCAGCCAGATAAGTCACATGGACACCTCACACTTGGATGGCTCACTCCAGCCGCCTACCTAAGAAACTCTAACTCATAATTCCCACAATGCCCCACTGAGGTGTGGAGGTGGCAACCCCCATGCTTCTATTCCATCTACGGAAGGTTGATGCAGATCGTGTGATTGCTCAAGTCGGGAATGAATCAAAGGGAAGGCTAGAAAGAGAGTCCAACCCAACACCCTGAGATCCCAGCAGGCAGCTTTAACTATCACAGTGAGCCTTTGCCAAACCTGGGCAAGATGCTAAAATGAGTGACATATTCAGCTATATTAGCGAGTATCACATGGTGGCTTTTTACAGTTTGAGATAATTTTTAAAAACAGTAAACATCAACACAACTTTTTCATTTAACATATTTGAAAGATGAGAAAGGTGGGGCCATCTTTCACAAAAATAGCTGATGCTGATAGATTTAGCAGCAACTAGTGATGAAGATGGCGATGATGAGAAATAGCAGTGATCTGAAATTGAGTGCTGGCCACCCATCAGGTATAGATGTAAGTAGCCAACACTCATTCTCCCATGTAACCCTCAAGCCACTCTAGGAGACAGGTACTGTTTCTTTTTTATAGGTGAGGAACTAAGGCTACATGTTGTGCTTAATTCTCTCAGATGTCTGACCCGGGATCAGAATTTGAGGTAAAGTGACAATGAAATTGTACCAGCCTAACACAAATTCTTAAAATAGTGAAGAATAATCCATCAACCCTGTGATGAATTATGTTGACAAGTTCAAGCTGTTGAGGAGGTGCTTGTGCATTACTGATAGAAAAGGATAATGCTTTTCATGCTGCTGACAATTCACAAGACATTTGGCTATTCCATAAAAGACATTCTAATAGGTAAGAGAACTCCCAGGGAGAAGGCTGCTTCAGGTTCCCGTCACCAAGCCACTTTGCAGATGAGGTGCCCTGTTACCCTGTGCAGGAGCCCTGCACCAACAATCCGACAAAGAATTCCATGAGACAGTCAGAGATGGAAAGGTTTGCCAGGCTAGGACTTCCTCTAGGAAAGCAGGCTTCAGGTTCAGACCTGTTTAAACCGACACCCGACACCACCTCCACCATGACTGAGATGCAGGATGACTGATGAGCTGGAACGATCAGGCGTTGCTAAGAATTATCAAGGAAGGAAAAGATCAAGAAGAAAATGTTCATCTTTATTTAAGAAGGCAGGTTGGACTGCCCATTTTAGACACTGATTCCCCAAACGGTTAAACACTACATTTCTAACAACCAAGAGGCTATGTACCCTTCAGCTCTACTGAAAATCTGGCCATCTCAAATAACTTAACCTGTTTCCAAAGGATTTGGATTATGTAGAGTTTTACTCTAGTTTTCCAAGGAATCATGGCATCTTCCAAAGGACACTGGTTCTAGGAGTCTGAAGTCCTGGTTTCTAGTCCTGGCTTTTCTAGTAACAAACTGAGTTGCACCAGGAAGAACATTTCACCTCCCGGATCTCAGCCTTGTCTGCTGCAAAATCAATGGTAAAGGCTGCCTCAGCTCCAGTGGAAATCAGGGAATCCAAAAGAATGTGACTGGAAAGAATATAATCATGGATAATATCATTCAGCTTATATAAGGTAACAAAGTATGGGAAAGCAAGACAGAGATATTAGCACTCAAGTGTATTAATATCTATGATAATGGAATACTATAAAAAACATTCCATCTAAATGCTAAAAATGGGCTTCCAATTAATCATAATTTTTAAAAATATAAATTGCTGTCAGTCTAGCTACATGAAATTCCCACTAGGGTCACTAGAAATTGTGAGAACGCAAAGATGGATGGATGTAGTCTACTTATTCCAGGAATAGCTGGAAAATTTGGAACAAGGCCAACATTAGGGAAAAAATAAAAGAATACTTGCCTGACAAATTAAGTAGTGTTGGGAAGTTTAATACAATGTATGACTGATTCACAGCGCAGGATTCTTTCTGTAAGAAGAGCCTTGTTTGTTCTGGGCAGTGGCTTATATGTTCAAGAATGAGTTCAGACAAGTACAGCTTAAAAGTAGAACTCCACGACGAATCCAATTACGCAGGCAGCCACCAAAGCATTTCTTTAACTTACACAGGCAAGGAAGAAGATAAAGAACTCATTTGTGAAGTACACAAATGTCCTGCTGGTAATGGTCTAATAAGTCTAACGATTTAAATGCCATGTGCTGAAATAACCCTTTGTTTCAGTGGATTGAGTCAGCCAAAGTATCCGGAACTGGGTCCCACAGAGGGTCCTGATGTTCTTCGGAACGTAGGTCACATTTTCCAATTTATTATGCAAGTTCTGGCTGATGATAATTCTGTTACAGTCAACCTACACTTTGCAGTTTATAAGGTCATTTCACATGTATTAACTCATTCAAGTTTCCCTGAAACCTGGCGAGGATACAGGGAAGGTGTTACCATCCTTACCTTTGCAGAAAGGAGGCTTGGTGAATTCAGACTCCTCACCTAAAGTCAGGTAGCTCACAATCGGCAGCATCAACATTCACATTCCTGCCCTGTGACTCTGTGGTCCAGGACCGCTGTACCCAAATATTCCTTCCTGAAGGTCTTTGAGTGAGTCCTGAAAAAGGCATGGTTCAGGTACGCTGACATGCCTTCACGTTTCCATGGTGAGTCAGTGAACATTACTTAAAGAGAACGCTGGTGAGCTCATGCAGGTCTCAGGCTCTGAACTGAGAAAAGGTTCAGACCATTAAAAATCATTTCCCCCCCCAAAAAACTTTATCTTTTAATCTAAGAAGTCAGGATCTAGGCATTTCGGACCACTCTAACACGAACTGAGAATTTGCCTAAGCGAGCAAAAGAGGTTGCACAAGTCATGACTGTAACAGGCCTGGTTTAATCTGAAAGGGTTGCTGATACAGGCAGATTCTAGGGTAGGTGCAGGCAGCCCATGAAAGTCCCAGGGAAAGAAGTCCACACTGGGAGGGGCAAGGGGGCTAATTTTAAAGTTCCTTCTGTGAACTACTCCATGTAAGAATAGCAACCTAGACTTCCCTAAGAACTTGAAAGCAGGATCTTCCTTTATCACTTTTCCATCTTTTACGCTTAGAACAAAGAAGTAACAAAGAATAAGAATAAAAATCAAGGAGAAAGAACAGAGGCAAACAATAGTGCCCATACTCATATTTATTTTAATATTGTTGATTTTTGTGGGACATCCATTTCCTGGAAAACTTTACAAAAGAAGATTGTTGTAAAGTTCTAAGCGATGAAAACAGGGCTTTATAATGGAAACTATTTCTCAATTCTTTAATAATTTTAACATTTAATAATTTAGAATGCCCCAGAAAAAAATTTGGTTGAAATGATGGAAAAAGAAAATCACGTGTGAAAAATTGGAAATATTGACATGATTTCACAAAGACATCAGAAGAATGATACGTTTGTTTGGGAAGCACAGTGAGAGCCTGGGGGAAGCTAAATGGGGAATTAGTGGTCAAATAAAGAAACAAAAGAGGGCAATGTCCAGTAAAGTCATTCTGACTATACCCCTTACAAATTGACATGATTTGGCTCTGTGTCGCCACCCAAATCTCACCTGGAATTGTAATCTCCATAATCCCACATGTCAAGGGTGGGACCAGCTGGAGGTAACTGAATCAGGGGGTGGTTTCCCTCATCCTGTTCTGGTGATAACGAGTGAGTCTCAGAATATATGATGATTCTGTAAGTGCCTATCTTTCCCCTGCTTTCACTCACTCTTCCTGCCGCCCTGTGAAGATGGTTGCCTGCTTTTCCTTTGCTTTCCACCATGACTGGAAGTTTCCTGGGGCCTCCTCGGCAATGTAGGGACTGTGAGTCAATTAAACCTCTTTCCTTTATAAATTACCCATTCTTGGGCAGCTCTTTATAGCAACATAAGAATGGACGAACTAGTGCTGTGTCGACCTCATGATCAGAGTAAATACGGGATAAAAGGTTCCCAAACTATGCAACTGTATTCAGCACCATGAACATTTTTTTTTTTTTTTTGGCAAGTGGTTACTTTAAAACTTTATTTTTAGTACAAGAGAAAATGATCTGAAAAGTGTACTTGTAAGCTATGATTGGACTATTTTTGATGCCAGGAACCGTGATCCACCTGCACCTAATATCCAACTTATTTTAGATATTATCCTAATGCTCTCTACATAAACAAAAATACATGTGAAATAGTTAAATCTTCCTCCAAGAGTTAAAAATATTGTAGCTAGTTTTGCTTGGCTGGTTTGAATACTTGAAAGCAGAAATAAAAGAACTAGCACTTTTTGGAAAGAGTTGACCTCTTTCTGGATAATTTTACAAACAAGTTAGCTACCTCAGTAGTCTGTTTATGAAAAAAAGAGAAGCTAAATATGAATCCATACATAGTGTCAATGTCCATAGACCTCAATTTTAACTCAAGAATATTCCGTCAATATTGGCCCCATGTTCAGGGCCACAGTGGCCCCACAGTTGAGGACAGCTGGAGCACAATGGGCTGCTCCTGACTGCTGCATTTTCCATAGGTGCACAGGATTTGGGGATTTGGCTTCTTAAAAAGCTCCAGATCCTATCCCTCCTCATTCAGGGACTACCCAGAAAATCTCCAGTCATTTATCACTGCAGTGCACAGGTGCCACACTCAATTACATTTCCTTCCATGTGACTGCATTAACTAGAGTGGGGGCACTCCCAGATCTGCCCCATATTTTCTGTGAGGTCATACTGAACAAGCACTTCAAGAAAATCTGACTGAATGCTCTGTGATTTCCATTATGAAGGCACATAAAACAATCATCTCGCTCCATTTCCCTCAGGGGCAATTTCTTAAGGCTACATTTTGGCTAAAAGTCAATAGACTTAATGGAGCACTGATTTACTCTGCAGTGAAATCTTTTGGTACATTCTTATGCTCCTGGAAAATCAAACACTCTATATTTGATGACTATCCTGGATATTCTGCTCCATTTGGTCATCACTGATTAGATGCCTACCATGTGCCAGGTTACAAATGCTGTGGGTAAGGGGAGCATGCACGTAGCGTCCCCGAGGAGTGACGTGGGACAGCAGAGGCAGCGTGGATGGTGCCACCTCAGTCTCTCTTGCCAAGGTGCTCTGACTCACCTGAAACTTATCCTAGACTTTGAAAGGCTAGAATACTTTCAAAAGGACACTTTTATATCAACTCAGGCAAATGCAAAAGTTAAACTCTCCATTGTCACAGGTGGCATCAGGCCTCTGGGCTACCCAGGATAAAAATCCCAGCTTCGCTCAGCCCTCAACACCTTAGACAAGTTATTTGATCTCCATGTACTTTAGTTTTCTCATCCATAAAATACAATAATAATACCACGGTACCTAGCTTGTGCAGTGGTGATGAGGATTCAATGAGACAGTTGTAAAATGCTCACAATGCCCAGTGACAGTAAAATTACACACAGTAGGACATTCTCATCCACGATAGAGACCCTATTTGTGTTGTATCCACAGCAGTCTGCTGGCCACCAGCACGCCATCACCATATCTTATTTAGTAAGTTGGCTGCTTTGTTCCCCTTCCTTTCTACCTTTGTTTGACACATAGAACAGGAACTCTTCCATAAATTAACCTTATAACTTCCCCTCACCTCCACACACACACCATTGCCATCAGTATTGATTGTTGTGTCTGCTGTTTTCAGGGTAAAGGAACGCGGGGAGACAAAGACCCCACCTTGAAAGAACTAATATCTAAAGCAGAAAGCCACTTCACTCACTTCAGCCACCAGAAACGTGAGAATACACAGTAAAATCCTGCGTAAAACTGAACTTGGGGCCAATCTGACAGAAGAGTTTTGAGTTAAAATTTAGGGTTTACTGATGTGGACACTGAAAAGTGATCCAACCTTTCTGGAAAACTATTTGACAATATGCAAAAATATTTATAAAGGGTCCATAGTCTTCAGAGTTGGTAATTCCATTTGGGGAATTTAATTCCTACATTAAAAAAGATAAACTGTATAAAGATGTTTAAGTCAGTGCTGTTTATGACAGAAAAACATGTGGGGAAACGAAGCAAAACGGGGAGCTCGTTCTCCACAAGAAACAGTCACCGTTCAGTCAGCTCTGAGTTCTGGTTTATCAAAGGCTTCCAGAACTGTCTGGAGCTTAGCATGGTTGAAGCCCATGGGGTGAGCCAGTGTATCAGTCTGTTCTCACACTGTATGAAGAACTGCCCAATGGCCAGGCATGGTGGCTCATGTCTGTAATCCCAGCACCTTGGGAGGCTGAGGAGGGTGGATCACTTGAGGTCAGGAGCTCCAGACCAGCCTGGCCAACATGTTGAAACCCTATCTCTAATTAAAAAAAAAAAAAATAGCCAGGCATGGTGGCAGGTACCTGTAATCCCAGCTACTTAGGAGTCTGAGGCTGAAGAATCTGCTTGAATTAAGAAGGTGGAGGCTGCAATGAGCCGAGATAGTGCCACTGCACTCTAGCATGGGCGACAGAGTGAGACTCTGTTTCAAAAAAGAAAAAAAAAAAAACTACCTGAGACTGGGTACTTTACAAAGCAAAGAGGTTCAACTAACAAGCTCTCCTGTGAACTCATAAGAGTTAGAACTCACTCACTACGGAAAGAACAGCACCAGGCCATTCATGAGGGATCTACCCCCAAGACCCAAACACCTCCCACCAGGCCTCCCTCCAACACTGGGGATCACATTTCAAAATGACATTTGTGGAGGGATAGCTATGACAGCTTTAAGCTAACAAACCTGATCAATGGTACTGCTTCCTTTCCTACCTCCCCAACTCCCAAACCCCGTTGTGGTTCTATATGTGTACAATTTCAAGCCTCTGTGTAGACACAAACAAAATGCTTCTAAGTAAGAAAGGTATAGGTAAGTTCCACTAAAAAGAAACCCCGAACACTTCTAAGATTGAGAACATGAATTCTAAGAGGCATCCTTCCGTTAGAAAAAAATAATTCACCACTCATGCTAATCTAAAATCTATTTTCAAATTCAGAACTTCAGTCTAGTTACTGACTGGGAAAGTGCCAAGGTTTCACCTACACCTAAGTCCCTAGCAGCATGGGCTCCACTGGAATTTCCCACTTGTTGCTGCTGCTGATGCAATGAAATTGCAGCGTAAGAGGTAAACAGGGTTGGAGCCACGAGGCTCGCTTTTGCCACTTACCTTCCAGAGTTCATTCTGCTACATGGACAGAAGATAACTGGAGTGAAATAGGCATTTCCCTAAGTCTCTCCTGCATTTGGTTGGCCAATGTCAAAGTAAGGACCAAATTCGATTGCTAAGTGCACAGAAGGGGCTCGGCCCTGAGAGGAGAGCAGGGAGGGTGTTGGTGGATCTGTATGGCAATGCTCTTAGGTGTGACCCTCCTGCTCGGGGTGTCTGCCCCAGCTTTGATATAGCATGCCTTGGTCCCTTTAGAAGGAAGTCTGAGGTGCACACTGAAAGCTGACTTCTGCTTCAATCAGCACTGCCGCTGCCTGGGGCCACTTCCGCTGACCTCCTCAACAGCCCCTACAATCAGAATTCAGCCTTGAAATCTAGACACTTTTTTGTGCCCAGGTTAGAAAGGGGAACTAAAAGTGTTCTACCTTTGATGCAAATCTCCCCCCAGCCGCCCACAAATCCAACACAGGGCCTTGCTATATATAATTAGATGAGCTGGCAGAGCTTGACCTCAAATGTTTTTTTTAACTCTTCAGTTAACTTTTGAGAATTTGGTTTTCCAACTTCACAATGAAGTACGCTTGTAACTTTTAGTCTAAAAAGTGTGTTTGTGGCAAGATGGCAGTGATGCCCGGAGTCATGGTGTGTTTGTGCCACCTTAGTTCCCTGTGTTTACAGCAGAACGAGCTCTTATAGGGCTCTCCTTACATCCACTGGAGCAATTCCATGTTAATCATACATGAAGGGGCTCTTTAAGAGGAAAGGAGCCTTGCTTCTCTGAGGAACTGTGCTCATGAATGACTGAGGCAGAACCAGCAGAGCAGGGTGCACTCGGGGGGGCCTGCTTTCTAGTAGCTCTGAAGAGGCTAAGAGCCATTTCAAGTCTGATTTCACTTTATCTCTTTTTTCTTTAACGTCTTCCTTTCTGCAAGATCTTTCTTAGTGTATTAGTCTGTTTTCACACAGCTGATAAAGACATACCCGAGACTGGGAAGAAAAAGAGGTTTAATTGGACTTACAGTTCCACATGGCTGGGGAGGGCTCAGAATCATAGAGGGAGGCAAAAGGCACTTCTTACATGGTGGTGGCAAGGAAAAATGAGGAGGAAGCAAATGTGGAAACCCCTGATAAACCCATCAGATCTCGTGAGACTGATTCACTACCATGAGAAAAGCACGGGGGACACCGCCTCCATGATTCAAATTAACTCTCACCAGGTCCCTCCCACAACACATGAGAATTATGGGAGTATAATTCAAGATGAGATTTGGGTGGGGACAAAGAACCAAACCATATCACTTAGTGTGTAAATTTTAGAGTAGCCTCTAAGCAGTATTATTTAGTCACACTATGGGTTGCACAGGTTTCTGTGGGCTTGAGAACACAGCATTTTCTCTGTGGAAAACACCTTCCAGCACTAAACAGCAAGTGCACAGAGAGAATTGTTTTGGACTAAATCTTATTTTTGAAGTTAGAAGAATTGCTGTGTAGAAATCGCCATAAATCCTGAAAGACTGGGCCTCAAATAAGAGGCTTTTCCTTTCTCTTAAAATAATTTAATACAAATACTAACAAAGGCACCTTCCTTCCGTGGTGATGTTTTATGTGTTACCATATCCTAGATTAGAAACCCACTTATGATAGCAGTCATGAGCTCATACAGAAAGGCAGGGCCTGTCTTTCCTCCACCTCCCCACCCTGCAGTCACTGCCAGAAGGCAAAGGTGGAGAAATCATGGCGGCAGGGCTTTCAGGATGGAGCACATGATGGAATGCAGGGGAGGGATAACTGGAGAGAAAAGGAAGGAAAAGGAAGGGAAAAGCGACTAACAGTTTAAGCACATTCTGTGTGCCAGCAACTGTGCTAGGTGTTCATATAAATCATCTTAAATTTTTCATCTTGGCTCTGAGGTAGGTGTTATTTACATATTATAGATGAGGAAACAATCTCACGTCATAATCTCAAATAATAAAGGACTCAAGATTTTGCCCAAGGTCACTGATTAATTCCTTCCCGGATCCCGTTTTTGAATGCAGAGACCACAGGGCTCAGGACAAGACCCACTCAAGGGCCTCGGGTGGGGTTTGGTAGAGGCAAAGGGGCTGGAGGAAGTGGGGGTGAAGGCAGTGGTGGGCCTGCCCATGGCTTCTCCTGGAAGCTCGTAGCACAACCCAACCACACACTGAAGTTGAAGGACAGACGGGAGGGCCCAGGGCCAAGCCCCCCGGGGTAGCTGAAGGACCCTAAGCCCCTGTATAAATTGAGTGTTCAATAAGGGTAGTACCTGTAGAGATGTTTAAAAAAAAAATAATAAATCTAGAAAATTTTAGACAGTGAAAAAGGGCCTTTCCACTCTACAGATGTAAAGGTTAAAAATTGTTATAGGTAAAATATGATCTGGAGAAAATAAGAGAACTAGACAAGTCAGGGAATAATAAGAAAAAAGAAAGAAGGAGCTTTTTTAAGCATAAGAATTCTCCAAGAGACTAGAGTGATTTGCTTCTGCATGTAACTTTCATTATGTGCCAGTTGTGTAAGAGGTCTGGTAAGTATGGAAAAAACATCCTAAGAACAGGATGTAAATGACAACCTCTTAGGCAACATGAGTTAAGATTATAAAGCAGCATGACTGACATTTTGAATTAGCGGTCTACCACTGAAATACTAGGAGCATGTTTTCCACATATCCATGCTGAGTGGCTGAAAACTCTTTTTGCCTACATCTAGAATACTTTTTTTCTGATGATACATCTCTGTCTTCTGATGATAGTGAACTCATTTTTTTTTTTTTTGGAAACTCTCAAAACCAAAATATGATACACGAAGTGCACGATCAACCCAGTAACACTATGGAAAATCAAAAATAGAATGTGACCAGAATCCACATCTAATTTTCTCATGGAGTTAACTTGCTTCAAATACAACTTAAAAGAGCTGCAAATTACTTTTAGCACACAGCTGGAATATGCTTTTTTAATAGAAAATTACATGACTTTGTATGAAATGTATTTTTTTAAAAAAGGTTTCCCCATAGACTCCAGCAAGTTACAAACTTTAACAAATATGTACAAAAATTAATCATGATGATGAAGGGTAAAAGGGATCTGTTCTCAGAGGGGAGTCCCTTTATAAATAAATGGAACATGTGGCTGCGGGTGGTGGCCCACGCCTGTAATCCCAGCACTTTGGGAGGCCAAGGCTGGCAGATCAACTGAGGTTGGGAGTTCGAGACCAGCCTGACCAATATGGAGAAACCTCATCTCTACTAAAAATACAAAATTAGCCAGGCGTGGTGTTGCATGCCTGTAATCCCACCTACTCGGGAGGCTGAGGCAGGAGAACTGCTTGAACCCGGGAGGCGGAGGCTGTAGTGAGCTGAGATCACACCACTGCACTCCAGTGACAAAGCAAGACTCCATCTCCAAAAAAAAATAAATAAATGGAACATGCTTAAATTTGTCACATTAGTTTTATGAATAGTTGCAAAATTATCCTGAAAAAAAGTTACCACTTAAAATCAATTAAATACATTCTACAAAATTTAAACTTGCATCTCCCTCTTAAATATAAGTATTGTGTTGAAATATTAATGTATTTTTAATTAAAGAGAGCAAATTTCCCTAACAGTGTCAATCAATTAGTTTTAAATTAGAACTATGCAGAGAATACAGATAAATTTTTTTTTGAGACACTGTTTTGCTCTGTGGCCCCGGCTGGAGTGCAGTGATACATACATGGCTCACTGTAGTGTTACCTCCCCGGCTCAGCTGATCCTCCCACCTCAGTCTCCTGAGTAGCTGGGACTACAGGTGTGTGCCACCATGCCTGGCTAATTTTTTGTGAATATGGAGTTTCACCATGTTGCTCAGGCTGGTCTCGAACTCCTGGGCTCAAGCCACCCTCCCAACTTGGCCTCTCAAAGTGCTGGGATTACAGGTGTGAGCCACTGTGCTGCCAGATAAAAAATTTAAATGACATTAAAATCACTTAGACAATTTGTTTAATATTGTTAAACTACAACAAACTGCTTTTACTTGCATGCCTATCAAAGACCTAACTTAATTACCACTAGTATAATTCGTTAGCCAAGAAACTGTGGAAAATGATCATCCTATTTCAAGAAGATCTCTCTTTTATCACTAGGGAGAGTGGGTACCCAGTTCTTTCAACAGTGGTAGGATGGAAAATCTGCAGAATTCACCTCCACCTTCTCTGAAGGGAACACAGAGCATTGGTGGGACCACACAAGCAGTTAACCCGCTATGGCCCAGAGATTTCACAAGGGCTCAAGGTAAAAACGTCTTGGACTCAAAATCCCAGGAGATGGCTCCCTCTGCCCAGTGACGACTAGGATGTCCGAGGGCTGGACTCATCCACATGCCTTTCAGGTCCCGGACCCACTGTTCCTCTAGTGGCAGGGAGAGGATCACAGAATACTGGAGGCGCATATAGCTCCGACAGCATGTGCCCTCTTTCTGGTTCAGTTCCATTAACTATAAAATAAGGGACATCCTGGGGCTGGTGGAGATGGCACAGGGAGTGACTAGGAGCTAATCTGGGGGCTCCAGGGTAGACCCCTACTTCATGATGGGGCTGCTCCACTTTGCTGTTTTATGTGCTGGAGTTCAGTGAAAGAATTCACTTAGAAAAAGATCAGACATTCAGAAAAACAACAACAACAAAAAGGAAACTGCTTCAAAACCACTGAGCTTGACAGTCTCTAAGGCTTCTTCCAGCCTCAACATTCTAAAGTCCATGAAAAAGGGTGAATTTGGCTGTATTAGTTTGTTCTCACACTGCTATAAAGAACTACCTGAGACTGATAATTTAAGAAGAAAAGAGGTTTAACGGACTCACAGATCCACCGGCTGTACAGGAAGCATGGCTGGGGAGGCTTCAGGAAATGTATAATCATGGCAGAAGGGCGAAGGGGAAGCAAATCTCTTATATTAACCATCACTTACGGAAATATTTTGCCTTCGCTGAGTTCCCTCATCAATGTCCTATGTTACCATGCTTGCCTTGCAAAATTTCAACCCTGCTCTTGCTCATAGGTTCCAAGAATTGTACATTATAAAACCAGGCCAAGTGGTCCCACTACAAACGCATCCTATATAAATTCAGATGGGTCTTCAAGGCTCTGGGTTGAACTGCCAGTCACCACTTATTTCCTCTGTACATATTTTGCACCTTCTTATGACCCTAAGTCTTCAGTCTAAGTAGGTGACCTCAACTTCCACTTTATGAAACCAGCAAGGCCAAGTGATAGGAGTTCACTGCTGCGCTGTGTGCTACAACATATTCCTGCATCTGGACTCTTCTCGGCCCCTTCTCTGGTATGTCAATAAGAAGCATTCCTCTTCCTTCTCAAAGATAATGCCTTCTTTTGTTCCCTCAATTCTGTTTCCTCCTGCCGCCTGCAAGGCCTTACTTCATCTTATAATCACACCTACTTGTAATTTTTTGTTACTGCTGTTACAATATACATTGCTTTTCTTCTTCTTTTTTTTTTAATTTATTTTATTGCATTTTAGGTTTTGGGGTACATGTGAAGACATGCAAGATTGTTGCAAAGGTACACACATGGCAGTGTGATTTTTTGCCTTCCTCCCCATCACCTATATCTGGCATTTCTCCCCATGCTATCTCTCTCCAACTCCCCACCCCTCACTGTCCCTCCCCTATTTCCCCCCAACAGACCCAAGTGTGTAGTGCTTCCCTCCCTGTGTCCATGTGTTCTCATTGTTCAACACTCGCCTATCAGCGAGAACATGCAGTGTTTGATCTTCTGCTCTTGTGTCAGTTTGCTGAGAATGATGCTTTCCAGGTTCACCTATGTCCCTACAAAGGACACAAACTCATTGTTTTTGATGGCTGTATAATATTCCATGGTGTATATGTGCCACATTTCCCTTGTCCAGTCTATCATCGATGGGCATTTGGATTGGTTCCAGGTCTTTGCTATTGTAAAAGTGCTGCAATGAACATTCGTGTGCACGTGTCCTTATAATAGAACGATTTATAATCCTTTGGATATATATCCAGTAATGGGATTGCTGGGTCAAATGGAATTTCTATTTCTAGGTCCTTGAGGAATCGCCACACTGTCTTCCGCAATGGTTGAACTAATTTACACTCCCACCAACAGTGTAAAAGTGTCCCTATTTCTCCACATCCTCTCCAGCATCTGTTGTCTCTAGATTTTTTAATGATCGCCATTCTAACTGGCGTGAGATGGTATCTCAATGTTGTTTTGATTTGCATTTCTCTAATGACCAGTGATGATGAGCATTTTTTCACATGTTTTTTGGCCTCATGTATGTCTTCTTTTGTAAAGTGTCTGTTCATATCCTTTGCCCACTTTTGAATGGGCTTGTTTTTTTCTTGTAAATCTGTTTTAGTTCTTTGTAAATTCTGAATATCAGCCCTTTGTCAGATGGGTAAACTGCAAAGACCTCAGAATGGAAAAAAATTTTTACATTGCTTTTCTAATTAGAAAACCGTCAAAATTATCTGTGCCATGAAAACATATAAAGGAGGAAAGTATAAGACATACAGAGTTCCAATTCAGGGGGCCCAGCATTAAGAGGAGGCACAGAAAAAACAAATCAATCAAAGGGAAGAGCTTAAAGAGTGCTACGAAAACCCTCAGGTCTAAAGAAGATGAATTTTCCAATGAAAGCATTCACCAAATGAAGACTACCATGAATAGAGACCCATGTGAAGACACAACCACAGGGCATTTCAGAATATCCAAGACAAAGAAGGATGTTTCACGAGAAACAAACAAAATCAGCCATTTGCAAGGGAGTGGAAGTAGGACTGACATCAGTCTTTGTGTCAGTCAAACTGGCCACTAGAGGTCAATGAGCTTCCTTAGAAGTTTTGAGAAACAGTGTCCTCTGGAGAAGTCTACAAGCAGATAAGCTATCAATCAGGTGTCAGGGTGAGATACTACATATATTTTCAAGAAATCAGACAATTGACTTTACATTCGCTTTTCTGGGGGAGAAAGTTAATATAAATGTAGTCCAGCAAAATGGAGCATAAACCATAAAGGAGAAAGACATGAGATTTAGGATACACTAGACCCAACTGAGGGACAGAGTGAAGAAGGGAGGCAGCTCAGCCTCAGATCCTGGGAAATCCAGTCCAGAATAGGAAACGTGAATAATAGAATGGTTGCCATACTTGAGAAGATACAAGAACTTGAGGTTCTCATAAAGCACACAACGAATCACAAAAAGATAATAGAAACTCTAAGAAAAATAAAAATGCTATCGAAGGAAGTCAGATCAAAATATGAAATAAAATATGACGTGACACGATTTTCAGCAGTTGTTTGAGTATAAACATGAAGCGTCTGTCTGCTTCTGTGGCTGAGCACGTTCTCCTCGGGTGCCTCCCGCGTCAAAAGCTGGACTTACTCAGAAGGAACGTAATCCTCACCAGCTGCTTAACCAGCATTGAAGAACATTTTTATAGCTGTAATAGCGTAAACTGTACTGACAACTTTTCAGTTTTTAGAGTCAAATTATGAATAAAACATGGACAATGGTATGGCATCTTGTGTTAACCGCCTAAATGTCAGTGCATGGTGGACGGAGGCAGAACTGCTTGGGCAGACCGGAATCAAGAAGGCATGAGAGGAAACTCACAGCTCCAAAATGTGAGGGCATCTGTTAAACCAGTTCACTGACATCAAATGTTTTCGAATAGCACCCTTGGGCCGCTCTCTACCAAATATGGTCCTGGGGTTTCTCTAAGGATGTGGTCAGAAGGAGCCTCGCTCTGCACAGCTACCTGGTCGTTTGCAATCGGAGACTGCACAGCGTGCACCACAGGGCTACATGGGAAGGCAAACACAGTTCACCTTCTCCCCATCTGGAGCAGCTCTGCTCATTTGCTAGTAGCAGCATGTCCCGCTTCCCTCCTTTTCTCTCTCCTTCCCTCTTGCCTCTCCCACTTATTGAGCTTCTAGAGTATGCCAGGCTCTATGTTGAGATGGTCTTATTGAGAATATCTCAAGGCAAGCCCGTCTAAAGGAGCCTAGAGCCCAGAGAATTGACGTCTGGGGGTGAGAAAGCAGCTTATACAAGTTAAAGTGTTTTTTATTTTATTTATACATATATTTTTAGAGAGAAGGTCTCACTCTGTCACCTAGGTTGGAGTGCAGTGTTACGGTCATGGCTCACTTCAGCCTCCCGAGCAGCTGGGGTTACAGGTGTGTGCCACCGTGCCTGGTGGCATTGAACATAGGAAGATTGGTGACTGGACTTCCTAAGCACAGTTCCATTAACAGCAAGGACACATGCAAAATACACTCCTGTAGCTGAACTTTGGAAGAAGAGACAAGACAGCAGTATGGTAAGGGACCACTAGTGACCCCAAAAGGTGTCATTTAATCCTTAGGACAACTCTGAGGTAGGCATTAGTTTACCAATGAGGAAATAAACTCAAAGAACTTGAATAGGCCCAAGTCAGGCTTGTCTAACACTAGTGTCTGGGTTCCTTCCATCACACTGCATGGGATCCTTAACTCTCGGTTACTCTGAGTGAGTGAGCGAGTGAGCCAGGGTCCTGTGAAATTCTCCAAAACTGCTGTGCCCTACAAATGGTGGCTGGAGGAGAAGAAAAGCAAAATATAGGAGAGGTTGCAGAAGATTTTGATTCATATCTAGGAGCTCAAGAATGATCCCTAAGATACCACCCAGTGACAAAATTCTCTGATTCCATAATTGTCCAACAAGTTCTTCCTTCTGTTTCCCAATAAAAGCACAGGGTTTTGCACTATCTTTGTCAGATAAAGGCAATAAACAAGTCACAGAGCTCTGCAGGTTTGTACATGCACCACCCCTCTCTGGAGGCTGTGTCCTCTACCTGAGCTGTTCTTTCTGAAAATAAGAGTTAGGGCCCCTCCAAGGGCAGGGCTCTGGACAGCCTCCAGAGGAAGCTGGGACAAGGAAAAAAGAGCCCCAGGGACACTGTCCAACTCGGACACAATCCCAAGTGTGGGGTGGGCGGCTATGACAGGTTTCAGGCTTGATGGTATTGTCCCTTTACTTTAAATCAGTCTTTGATTGTTTTGTGTGCACAAAGGAAGAATGATGAATATTAAAAACAAAACGCAAATCAGCCAGCAAGTAGTCTTTAGAAGAAATAAGTCACAGCAGGTTGAAAACAATGTACTAGCACTGGAGAAGTCTGAACAGTTTGGTCAGTGTCTGTGGATGTTTTAAAGTTTAAACTGGATGAAGTTTACTGAGACTCTAATGACTGCTCAGCAAGAAATCTATGATAATCACATCAATATTATAACACAACCAAGCAGGTGGAAGAAGATCCAAAGATACCTAACGGATAACATTTTCTCTTTGGTTCGATTATAGGACTTGGTTTTTAAACAAGTTGCTAACTCATTCATTCACTCATCAAGCACTTATTAATAACATATAACATCAATGACTGTGCTAGGAGCTGGCAAAACTGAAATAATTTCTTCATTCCAGACCATCAGAGATTAGTTGGGAACGGAGTCAACCTTGACTGGGGAAAGGCCATCTGAAGCCCAGCAGGGGTCAGCTCCATGGAGAAGTGGTCTGGAGCATCCCAGGTGGAGGCGACTGCAGTTTCCATCCTTCAGCGCCCTGTGTTCTGGGAACCTCAGGTGGTTCAGCGCCACTGCATGGATGAGCTGAGAGAGGGAGCAGCAGGAGCTGAGACACAACAGGGGCCAAATGAAAGGCCTTATTCACAACCTAAGGATTTTGAACTTCATCTTATAAACAACAGACAAGTGCTGAAGAGTATCTAAGAACAGGGTAGTGACATGATGACATAAATATATTTTTTGGAAAGATTACTCAGGCCAGCCATGGTGGCACATGCCTGTAATCCCAGTACTTTGAGAGGTGGAGGTGGGTGGATCATTTGAGCCCAGGAGTTCAAGATCAGCCTGGGCTCATGGGGCAACCCTGTCTCTACAAAAAAATACAAAACTTAGCCAGGCATGGGGTGGTGTGCACCTGTAGTCCCAGCTACTTGGGAGGCTGAGGTGGGAGGATCACTGGAGCCCAGGAGGTGAAGGCTACAGTGAGCTGTCATCACGCCACTGCATTCCAGTTTGAGTGACAGAGCCAGACCCTGTCTCAAAACAAACAAACAAATAATGAAAAGATTACTCAGGAAGCAGATTAGAGGGCCACTGAGGGGTGCCAGAGAGGAACAGGAACACCAGGTAGGAGCTGCTGCATACTCCAGGCAAGGAGTGTTACAGGAAAGAGACTGAATTAAGACAGTTATCCTGCACACGGGAAAGTGGAAACAGGCTGAAACATCACTGCTTAGGTGTGAAATCTATAAAATCTTTGGCTAATAAGTGGGAGTGAGAGAGAAAGTGCCAAGAACATCTCCCCAGTTTCTAGCGGGAACAGTGGAGAGGATGGGAGAGGACAAAAGAGGGACAGCAAGTCCAGGAACAGAGACAATGGCTCAGCTTCGGACACAGTGTGAAAAGTCTGCCAGGAAGTCAGCCAGCCAAGTCTGGAGCCCTGCAGAGAGGGGTGGACTGTCAGCCCGCTGACCACTAGAAGTATAGGGACCAATAAGATGATGAAACCGAGGGTGCAGGTCACACAGTCCAGAGGACAACCAGTATGGAGGTCACATGCAAAAACATGAAAGAGCAGGATGTATATTAGGAAATGTAGGATTTTATGTTCTCCTTGACCTCACCTTATGATTCTTCTGCCCTCACCCGCAAATATGTAACTTGAGCAGCAGATGAGGACATCATAACGCCCTCCATATTAAATGAGTTCCACGATTAGACAGGATCCAGAAATTTGATCCAGAACTAAGAATATTAGATTGAGAAACTTGAGGAGGAGAATGGATGGGGGGCAGACATCAGAACAGTCCAGCAGGAGAAAACTTGGAAATGTATCAGACAATAGGTCAGCAGGTCTCCTGCTGTGAGCAGCCATCAGCCAGAATCAGCCAGACCCCCTAGGAATCTGCATCAGAACAAACTGCCCATTCTTATCATCTCTCCACCGGCCTGGTTGTCTGTGAGCAGGGTTCCCAGGCAGATGGTTGTCACAGAGCAGCAGATGACAACGGACAGATCAGTTCTAGACCAGGGTCGATTCCTGGTGTCTGCCCTGGTCTTGGTGGCCCCACTCTAGGCCCTGAGGGGGACAGACCTGCCCAGGAAGGAAGAGAGGCTTTGTAGACGGCCCTTTGCTAAGGGCTGGGGAAGAATCTCCTGAACTTTGTGGGTCCTCTGAGATGTCCACCCTGGCCACAGTGCCTTTCCAAGAGCCCAGGGCATGTTACAAAGTGTTACCAGAAGTGGTCGTGTTGCTCTAAATACAGTGCCCAACAGAGCAGTTCCTCCTGGCCACTCGGTTGGGCTGTGGTCACACTGATGCCTGGGAAGAGCAGAGCTGGGTTTCTGATCCCGACTCCAAGAGTGACACATTTGTGTGACTCCACCGGGCAAGATCATCCAGCCTTTGGGCCCCTGGCTCCTCACCTGAATGACAACACATAAAACAAACAGACAAACAAAATAAGCCAACAAAAAAAAGACCTGCATCCAGTGATTCTCAAATGTGGGGTCCCTTGAAGGTTTTTAGGCCAGCTGTTTAGGAACTGCTTGGAGAAGTTTGTTAAAAAGGCAATGTTATGGCTGGGTGAGGTGGCTCATGCCTGTAATCCCAGCACTTTGGGAGGCTGAGGTGGGCAGATCGCTTCAGCTAAGGAGTTTGAGACCAGCCTGGGCAACATGGCAAAACCTCATTTCTTACCAAAAATACAAAAAATTAGCCAGGTGTGATGGTGCATGCCTGTAGTCCCAGCTACTTGGGAGGCTGGGGTGAGAAGATCATTTGAGTCTGGTAGACAGAGGCTGCGGTGAGCCGAGAGTGCACCACTGCACTCCAGCCTGGGTGACAGAGTCCCAACCCCAAAAAATGCAGTGTTAAACATAAAGGGTCCAGATCTCTGACCCCAGGCCTTGGGTAGCACCAGGGCATCTGAATTTTTAATAGGCTCTGTAGGTGATTCTGATAAACAGCTAGATTTGGGACCCACTGGACTAAATGATTACTAAGCCGCCTTCCATCTCTAATAACGCATGACTCAATGCATGTATGTGACCAATGTTCATGACCAATTCAGTAACCAGGTCCCCAAACCTAATCTAGTACAGCTGCATCACTCAGATATTACTCATGCTTGCTAATGAATAACTCTTCTGCTTCATAGAAAATAGAGTAAAATGAATTATTCTGGGGTCCCAAAACAGACCCCAGTGTCCCATTTCCTTCAAATAAATTTTCTAAAACTGAAACACAGTGCCAGCCACAAGCCAGTCCTCAGAAGAGGAGGGTGGCAGGCTGACAGGTCCAGAGCCATGGGCTGGGCCACTGGTTTGCAGTTGTGACCCTGAGCAGAACATTTTTTTTTCTTTAAAATTGCCTTTGTACTCTATAAAACAAAAATAGCCACTGCTAATCTATCTCCCAGGGCTGCTGAGAATTCACAGAAAATTTGTTATCAGTCTGATTCTCCCACTAACACCCAGTGCTAGAGGACAGAGGGGAAAGTGTCACAGTGCACCTTCAGACTCAGAGTGTCTGCACTACAGTTACTTCAATGGCTCAAAATAAAAGAGTCCAACCAAGGTTGCCCATCAAGAATGGAGGAGGCCCTGTTTGATTTACTTTTCTGGGAAGTTAAGCCCAGCTTTAGAGCATAGAGAGCTGTCTTATCTACCCCTGGGTGTGCTGGAGACAGAGGCCAGCCTGCAGTCTGGTCAGTGGTTGTAACTTTCTTTAGCTAAACCTGTTGGCATTCAGACCTGATAGCAGGCAGGGTCAGCGCGAATGGAAAGAATGACAGTGTGTCCTTCCACCTTCCTGAGGCCCTGGCTGATATGGAAACCGGCTGGCGCGGGCAGCCATGGAAAGTATGAATCCAGGCTTGCCTAGGGGTGAATGAGTGAAGAATGATCAGATCAGGCCTGTGTTAAAATATCACCGCAGCTCACT
This sequence comes from Cebus imitator, assembly GCF_001604975.1. Taxonomy (NCBI): domain Eukaryota; kingdom Metazoa; phylum Chordata; class Mammalia; order Primates; family Cebidae; genus Cebus; species Cebus imitator. The sequence goes on from NW_016107356.1 coordinate 4,730,094, forward strand.
TGCCCGGCTATTATCCAGTCACGTCCTCCGGGCTTCAGGAATGAGATGCTGCAACCCGAGGCAGCTGGAGACAGTGTTTACAAAAGCAGGCCAGGCGGGCTCGTGAAGCTGCAGCTGGGCGGAGGGATGGGTGTGGTGACTGCTTGTCCAGACAGACACCTGTGAAGGGCTGACGTGGCTCCCGGATGCTGTCTCCACACTTCCTCACCTTCGTGCATGGCTCACCATGATCTCTGCTCCACTCTGGAGATGAGGGAATCCTTCCTAGAGAGGTCAAGTGCCTGGCGGGTGGTTGCAGGAAGAAGGGACCCAAATCTGGGACCCTGTGATTTCCTACCTGGCCTTGCAGACTTTCCAGCACCTGGCTGTCTCGTGCACCTACATAAGCACATGCATGCTGCACATCAAGGCAAAGCACAGACAGGCAAGCAATGCAGGGGAGGTCTGTGAACAGGGAGGGGTAAGAGGGAAGAAGAGAGTTTTAGGCCAAAACCTCAAAACCTTTCTTTAGGCAAGCACTGGAAGAACTCAGAAGTCACAAGTCAGGAGTTCTAAGCCCTTGTAGAGATGGACTCACCGTTGTCTCAGAGATGCCTTAGTCCCTACAGGAAAAACCACTGAAAATGCCTTCTAGACTGGAAAGTCCAAATAACTAAAATGTTCGTACTTCCCTAATAACTATTTTTTTAAGTGTCTTAGAATTGAAAGATCCCTATTCCAACATCCCAACCAAATCAAGATGCTGTTTCTAGGGTCCAAACTGCCTCTGCTTAGGCAGTTCCAGGACTGGGGAGAGAAAGGAAGATGAGAAGAGAAGCTTTATTCAAAAATGAAATAAAATGAGTATCTCAGAGAGGTGAAGAATGGTTTCATGTTGCCCCCAGAAGATTCTTTCAATCTGAGGAAGTATTATTCATGCCCCTTTGTCCTCATACTTGAAAGGCTCCCTCAAATCAAAGAAGAGGAAGAAGGGGAAGAAGAGAGAAGAGAAGGAAATAGAAGAAATTCCCCAATTCCCAAGTCCCCAACTCCCCTTTCTCCATTTGCTAAACTTTGGCTATGGCAGCCAAGCAAGCCTAAAAGAAAAACAGCCGTCATCCCTGGGGTCAATGCCAGTGTATAGGAGGGAAAAAAAATCATTAAAAATGAAAAGCCTCCATTGCCTACAGGCCCTAAAAATATTACACCCATCAGGATACTTTGCATGAAAGTTTCAATATAGTATTAATGAAAAAATCTTTTAAAATAGGCAGCCCAGGAAGTGGCTGTCCTCCATGTGGACCGAGGCAGGCTGAGAAGTCTCCCACCAGCTCTGCTGCACTCTTGCAAAGTAACTGCCCTTCCATTTAGGTCACAGAATCGGGGACTAGCCTTGACAGTGACCTCCCAACTCTGAATTTGCTATCAAAATGCCAACACGGCCAATCTCTTTCAAGACAGATGAGTCACCTACCCTTGCGGGAAGCTTCTCAACTCATCACCTCAGGCAAGGTGTATTCTGGGCACGAGGTAGGGAAAGATACAAGTCTCCCCCCGGGGGTTGCTTTGGACCTAAATAGGGGTCCATGCTCATTACCAAAGGCAGTCTGCCCAGCATAGCCTTTGACACCACAGACTCACGTGAGCCACAGAATGTCATTTATCAATTTAATACGTATTCATGAAGCAGGTGCTATTCTTAGGTACTAAGAACTTCTAAGCTTCTAAGGTACTAGGTACTTAGTGGTAAACAAGACAAAAGCTTTCATGAAGCTGACGTTCTAGCAAAGACAGACAATAGGCAGTTATGTACCCTGATGTCAGGGAGTGACCAGAGCTATGAAGATGCTTTGAGGACAGACGGTCTGGGGTGGAGGGACAGTGTGCTGGCTTAGCTAGGGGCTTGGGAAGATGTCTTTGAGGAAGTAGCATCTGGGCAGCGACTTGGGAGAAGTGAGGGAGTACGCCGTGTGGGTATCCGGGGGAAGAACCTTCCAGGAATTCCAGGCTTTGAGGAAGAAACCACACTTGGCACACGGCAGCAGCAGCAGCAAGGCCAGAGAGGCCCAGCTGTGGTACTGAAGACATGAGGAGGAGCGGATCTGGTGAGGGCAGAGCGGGCCAGGTCCTCACAGGCGGGCAAGCGTCCGGAGCCCGATCTAAAAGTTCTGGGAGGACTCGAGGCAAGAGAGTGGACAGGTTTGATTTACGTTTTAAAAACACCCCTGGCTGCTCCATGGATAGGGAGAGCTCCAGGGTGACAGAAGGAGGCAAGAATGGGGAGGCTGCTGCGATCATGCAGGCAGAGGAGGACGCTGGCTTGGACGGGGTGAGAGAGGGAGAGTGAAAAGCAGGGAGCCCAGAACATCATCTGAAGAGGCACCAGGACTGGCTGCTGGGTTGACTGTGTGGTGTGGAGACGGAGGCTGGTGCCATTCTGAAGAGTGTCAGAGAGAGCCTCTTGCTGGTTGTTTTAGGAACAACAGTGCTTGCTAATAAATTCCTGAAGACACTGAATATAACCGAGAGCTCAGCCAACTCGAACAGTGTTATGGGCTGAACTATGTTCATGTCCCTCACCCCCAACAAGTTCATATGTTGAAGCCCTAACTACCAGTACCATAGAACTGGACTACACAGTTGGAGACAGGGATTTTTTTTTTTTTTTTTTT
>NW_016107356.1:4732774-4807685 GCF_001604975.1 Cebus imitator
TTTGGCAGGGGACGGAGTTTCACTCTTGTCACACAGGCTGGAGTGCAATGGTGCAAACTCGGCTCACTGCAAACTCCGCCTCCTGGGTTCAGTGATTCTCCTGGCTCAGCCTCCCAAGTAGCTGGGATTACAGGCATGCACCACCATGCTCGGCTAATTTTTGTATTTTTTGTAGAGATGAGGTTTCCCCATGTTGGCCAGGCTGGTCTCGAACTCCTGACCTCAGATGTTCCACCTGCCTCAGCTGGAGACAGGGCCTTTAAAGAGGCAATTAAGTTAAAATAAGGTCATTAGGGTGGGGCCCCAATCCAATCTGATTGATGTCTTTATAAGAGGAGAGAATTTGGACACATAAAGGGACACCAGCCATGTGCGCACACAGACAGACGACCATGTGAGGACACAGGGAGGAGATGGCCATCTACAAGACAAGGAGAGAGGCCTCAGGAGGAACCAAAGCTGCTAGCACCTTGATCTTGAGCTTGCAGCCTCCAGAAACCGTAAGAGAATAAAGGGCTGTTGTTAAAGCCCCCAATCTGTGGTATTATGTTAGGGCTGCCCTAGCACACTGATAGAGAAAGCCTCTATTTTGCTTTGAATCTCTGTAAGTTGACAAAGTTAACCACACTTTAGAGAGACTACATGACAATATCAGCCACTGCAGAGACCTGAAGGCTGACCACTGAAAAAACTATACCCTCCTACATCACACGCATGCACGCACACGCATGTGCACACACACACACACCCCACATGTTTGTTATTGATTATAAAGTCTAACCACGAGCTTCTCTTTACTCCCAATTACTTTGGGACAACTTTTCTTTGAGCCTCCTCCTGGAAGGAATGGCTGTTCCTGCTCCTACTTGGATTCCTGAGGATAGGGCTGGCCAAGGACCGCCTAGAACAATCACCTAGAGTGCCCCAGTCTGCTGCTATCATCGTGTAACAATTTGTTGCCTGTATTCTAGAGGCAGAAAAATCTCACAGCTTATTTCAAGTAATCTCTATTAATATCCCTCCCTGGCCCTCAAAACATATTAAGAATCCAAAGGGAAATCAGAAACTCAATTGTGCTAGAAATAGCCAAAATGTCTCACTCAGAATGCATCCACTAAACAACTTCAAAGCAAAATGATGATGAAAAATAAGCCTTCCAACACGAGAGTATTTCTTTTTTTGAATGCTTCTACCACATCTAAGAAAACAGATGTCATCATGGTTAAAAAAAAATAAATAAATTGTACCTTGCAAAAATAAAACTTCATAATGATAGCTTGCTCTTGTGAATAAATCCTCAAATACATCCCTCTTGCAAAAAAGGTTTTCCCTTACTGACTGATCTTCTTCCATCACTGACTGCAGTGGAAAATTTCATTCCACAATGAAATATAATCCTGCGGATAGTAACACCTATGAAGGTCTTCACCAAATTGCTAGATGAGATGGTGTAATTAAGGACAGCTGGGGGAAAACTACAAAGGACACAAAGGACGTCAGTCCACACGTGGTAAACACTGAAAAGATAATACCTTCCTCAAACCATTGCAGAAGCGTGGACCTGCTTGCCTGGTGACAGAGTCTTTTTGAAAATCAACCTGTACCCATAATTCTGCTTTCTGACTTTCACCAGAGGATTCATAAAAGCATCCTGAATCCAAATAACAAAATTAAATACACACTATCCAACCATCCGTAATCGCTTCATGTAAATCTGTGGCATTAGAAACTGAAAACAAAAATTATGTTTTTTGGTCATGTTTTGCTATGCATTTAATGGATATCACTTCTGCATGCTCAAAGGGCAATGTTTTAATATTTTCCACAAACTGTGTGTACTTTATCATAAAGGACAATTTATAAATCATTCTTATTTAAAACAAATTTTCGTTTTTTCTAGGAGAATTAGCAACGGATATTCAAAAAAGTTGAATAATTTCTAAAGATTACCTAAGATTTCAACTTCACTCTTTTAATGTATTTAAGGTAATAATCGCTTACCTTGTTGATTATTTATAACATTAATGGCTCTAAGAGGTCTTTAAGGACCATGCTGATATACAAAAAAGAACTACATTTATAAACATTCCTGGAATAATGCATTAGCTACAGAAGCAGCACTTGCTAAGACAGCAGCTCTAATTTTAAATTCATATTAGACCTTAATAAAATAAGTCAAGGATGCGTTTTGTAATATCTAGAATAACAATAATGTCTAACAATTTAGTAGAGGGAGGAAAATGAAATTAAGAAATACATAATTCAAAAGAAGATAAGAAAGAAAAGCAAAGGAATATAGAACAAGTAAAACAAACAGAAAATGAACGGTAAGATGACAGAAAATAGAAGAATGGGAAAATGGGCCATAAAAATACTCACCAAAGAAGAGCTGGTGCATCATGCAAATAGACTTTAAGAAGGATTACTAGCAAAAAAGAGGGACATTTAATAATAAAAAAAGGCCAGAGTGATACAGCAATCCTAAATCTGTATATATCTAATAATATAGCCTCAAATCTATATGAAAGAAAAGCTGGCAGGACAAAAAGTATAAATAAGCAAATCCAAATCATGATGGGAAATTTTAACACATTTCTCTCAGCAACTGATAAGAACAGACAAAATTCAGTAAAGCCTAGTATTCCATGGTGTATATGTGCCACACCATGGAATACTATGCAGCCATAAAAAACGATGAGTTGGTGTCCTATGTAGGGACATGGATGAACCTGGAAACCATCATTCTCAGCAAACTGACACAAGAACAGAAAATCAAACACCACATGTTCTCACTCATAGGCAGGTGTTGAACAATCAGAACACATGGACACAGGGAGAGGAGCATCACACACTGGGGTCTGTTGTGGGGGGCTGGGGAGGGACAGTGGTGGGTGGGGAGACTGGGAGGGATAACATGGGGAGAAATGCCAGACATAGGTGATGGGGGGACAGAGGCAGCAAACCACATTGTCATGTATGTACCTAGGCAACAATCCCACATAATCTGCACATGTGCCCCAGAGCCTAAAGTACAATGAAAATTTTTTAAAAAATCAGTAAAGCCATAGATGACATAAACAATATGAAAAGCAAATTTAACCCAACTGTCCATATATGTTGTTGTTAAGTGACTGCATCTATATATGTTGTTCTTAAGAAGGCATATTTTTTCAAGTGCACATGAAACACTTATTAAAACTGACTTAGTGTTGAGCCACAAAGCAAGTCTGAAAAAAATGTCAAAGGACTGAGCCTGTTTTCTGATCACATAATGGAATTACTTTGGGAATTGGGGATCAATGACATTTTTAAAAAACCCCAAATGTTTATAAACAAAGCGATACATTTCTAAACAGTCTACAGATCAAAGAAATTACATTGGAAATCAGAAAATATCCTGAAGTGAAGGATATAACATATCAAAACTTGTAAGATACAGCAAAAGCTATACTTAGAGGTAGATTTCTAGCCTTATGTGAATATATGGGATAAGAAGACTAAAAAGTAATGATTTACATATTGATCTTTTTTTTTGAGACAGAGTCTTGTTCTGTCACCAGGCTGGAGTGCAGTGGTGCAATCTTGGCTCACTGCAACCTCTGCCTCCTGGGTTCAAGCAATTCTTCCACCTCAGCCTCCCAAGTAGCTGGGACCATTGATCTTAAAAAGCAAGAAAGCAGAACAACAAATTAAACCCAAATAAAGTAGAAGGAAAAAACCCAAAAGAAAGTAGAAGCCACTGTGAGTGGTGGCTCATGCCTGTAATCCCAGCACTTTGGAAGGCTGAGGCAGGCAGATCACTTGAGGTCAGGAGTTCGTGACCAGTCTGGCCAACATGGCGAAACCCTGTCTCTACTAAAAATACAAAGAATTAGCCGGGCGTGGTGGTGGGTGCCTGTAGTCCCAGCTACTCAGGAGGCTGAGGCAGGAGAATTGCTTGAACCCAGGAGGTGGAGGTTGCAGTGAGCTGAGGCTGCGCCACTGTACTCCAGCCTGGACAACAAGAGCGAAACTCTGAAGAAAAAAAGAAAGTTGAAAGAAAAAAAAAGGAGAAAACACTGAAATAGAAAACAAACAAAAAACAGAAATTAAGTCAAATGTTGACTTTTCAAAATATTAATAAACGCCTGACAGGACTGATGAATTAAAAAGCACAAATTGTCACGATCAGATTGAAAACAGACATAACTAGAGATCCTACAGATATTGGAAAGCCTATATAAACATTATGCCAATGCCAATATATTTAAGCTTTTAAATAAATGGACTCATTCCTACAAAAAATACAACTTACAAAAAGACAGAAGAGAAAATCAATTGGTTCTATATCTGTTTGTAAAACTGAATCTCTAATTTAGAAATTCTCAAAAGAAAACTCTACACCCAGATATTTTTATCAGTGAAATCTCACAAACACTTAAGAAATAATACAAATCCTACATAAACTCTTCAATAGAGAAAACAAAAGGAGGAGTCCTTCCTACATATTTTATGCTTTTAGCATAACCTTGATCCTGAAACCTGAGAAAAGTATATAGAAAAGTGATCAGTCTAAATCTTTCATGAACATAAATATAGAATTACAAAATGAAAAAATAGTAAAACAAAGCCAGTCATAAAAAAGAATATTGTACTATAACCAAGGAAAGTGAACATATATATACACACACACACACACACACACACACATTACACACACACATATATACAAACACACATATATATATCTCAAAATACATTTAGGAGATTGTTATTGCAGCATTATTATAATACTCTCAAATTGGAAAAGTCAAATGGAAATGTGATATATTCACACCATAGAATAGAAACAACAATGAAAGTGAACTACTATGACATGTATAAGGGTTAATTTTACATGGGAACTTGGCTGGGCCAGGGTTCCCACATATATGGTCAAACATTATTCTGGATGTTTCTGTGAGGGTGTTCTGAGATGATATTAACATTTAAATTAGTGAATTTTGAATAAAGTATATTGCCACCCATAATGGGGGTGGGGGAGCCCATCCAACCAGTTACAGGCCTTAACAGAACAAAAAGACTAGCCTCCCCTAAGCAAGAAGAAATCTGCAGCAGAAACCCTTTACACTCGAACTGTAAGATCAGTTCATTCCTGTGTCTCCAGCCTGTCAACCCACCCTGGAGATTTTGGACTTGCTAGTCTCTGTAATTGCATGAGCCAATTTCTTAAAACAAACTTTTCCCTATATACAGATACACTATTGGTTCTACTTCTCTGGAGAACGCTGTAGTCAATAAGCATTTCATAAACATAATGTTTAGGAAAGGCTCCTAATGTTGAACAAAAGAAACCAGACACAAATGATGAAAAACATGTTTCCACTTATATAAAGTTTCAGACAGCCAAAACTACTATATGGTGATGGAGGTCAGCACGGTGGGTAACTTGGTGGGCTGTGGTAGTGACTGGTGAGTAAAGGCTGGGGAGGGACATGAAGAATGCTTCCAGGTGCGCTGGCATTGTTCTGTTTCTTGATCTGATATGGGTGTGTTTACTTTGTAAAATTTCAGCAAGGTTTGATTTGTGTTTTTTGTATGTTATACTTCAATTTGAAAAGTATAGCTTTTTATTGATTATACCTCATACCCATTAGGATGGCTACTATCAAAAACAGAAAATAACAAGAGTTGGCAAGGATGTGGAGAAATCAAAACTGCTGTGCACTATTGATGAGAATATAAAACGGTATGGCCACTGTGGAGAACAGTATGGCAGTTCCTCAAAAAATTGAAAATAGAATTACCATATGATCCATCAATGCTACTTCTGCATATATATTTAAAAGAATTGAAAGCAGGGTCCTGATGAGATATGTTCAGTCATGTTCACAACAGCATCCTTCAAAAGAGCCAAGATGGCAGCAACCCAAGTGTCCATCAATGGGAAAATGAATAAACAAATGCAGTCTATCCACACAGTGGACTATTATTCAACCTTAAAAAGGAAGGAAATTTTGACACATGTACAACATAGATTAACCTTCAGAACACTATGCCAAGTGAAATAAGCCAGTCTTGAAAAGACAAATACTTAACATGAGACACTTAGAGTAGTCAAATTCACAGACACAGAAAGTAGAATGGTGGTTGCCAGGGGTTGAGGGAGGAGAAAATGGGGAGTTGACGTTTAATGGGTACAGAGTTTCAGTTGCACAAGATGAAAAGTGTTCTGGAGATGTACTGCACAACAATATGAATATATTTAATGCTTAATACCACTGAACTGTACATGTAAAGATGGTTACGATGGTAAATTTTAAGTTATGTGTATTTTACCACAATTTAAAAAAGTTTATTAAAGAAAAAAATCAAAGCATAATAGATTGTATTCATACTTTGGATCATACGAAGAGATTATGAGGAACACATTTAATTGTAAACCTATTAAAAGGGGGTCTCTCACTGCTTTTCATTAGGTGACAGTTGTAAAAGAGCTTTATGGATAGCAACTGCTGAAACTGGAAGGCTTTTTAAACTGATCTTATTACTATCTTTATTAGTAATTAAAGTTTTAAGAAGGGGGTATAGGTAAAGGATGCTAATTTTCCTGGAAAAGGATATGAATATCAAAAAATAAGAGAAGACTTAGAGCAGTTCAGAAGATGCGGTGGTTAATTTTGAGTGTCAGATTGGCCCCAGTGTGCGCAGATTGAGCATTATCTCTGCAAGTGCCTGTGAGGGTGTTTGCTCCTGGATGAGATCAGCATTTGCATTGGTGGGCTCTACAAGGTACACTGCCCTTCCCAATGCAGGTGGCCATCATTTAATCTGTTGGGGGCCTGAATAGAACAAAATGTAGAGGAAGGGGGAGTCTGCCTCCTTTTCCTGCCCATCTGGCTGAGCTGGGACAGCTTGATAAGTTTCTCCATATGTCTATATACACATCTATCTCTATATCTATCCTATTGGTTCATTTTCCTGGAGCCCTGATTAATACAGAAGACTAGCAAACATTCTTCAATACCCATTTCCCTTTGGTGATTACCTTCTGTTCACACTGGCTTCCTGTGTAAACACACCACAGTCTGTCTGCCAGAGGCCTTTGTGCCAACATTCCCTCTGCCTGGACCTTACCAGAGAGGTCCAGACCTCCCCCTTGAGAGCTGAGTTTAAAAATCATATCCTCAGAGTGGCCCTCCACGGCCCTATCAGCACCTCCCATTACTGTTCACCACAGCTCCCATGTGCTTAGTTTTAGCAGTGATCATAATCGAATACCCTGAAAAAATAGTATCTGTCTCTCCCATGAAAATGTGCATACCATGACAGCAAAGACGTTGCTTTGTTTTTCCCTGGTCCAGGTACATTGCTAGAAAAATTCAATAAATATTTACTGAATAAACAAATGAATCCATAAATGAATATATAATGAGTACACCTCACAGGATATTAACTTCAGTACTCTCATCTAGAAGGTAATAAGAACTAGAGACCTACAGGCCAAAAAGCTGTCCTGAATTCCCTTTCTAAACTGCATCTCCTGAAGTAAGTGTTTTCTCCACATTACCCTGGTATATATATTTTCTTGTTAACAAACCTCCTCCCATCCCAGCACCTGCTCAGCACCTAGTGCCCTTACCGGGTCTGACATTCAAGGATGCTGTTCTTTTACAAAGCATTTCTTCCTGCTGGGGCCAGGTGCTAAGAAAGACTGATCTGTCACATCCTTGATGGTCCCTGAGCACAGGGCTTCAGGATGAGATTATGAGAGCACTAGATCTGAGAAGCTTGGAATCTCATGGATAAATACAACTACGTCGTAGTTGAAACATTAAGTTTACCTTATAGCTCTATCTTGGAGTGATCCGAATACTTGATTTGGATGGTCTAGAAATCCTGGGGCACAGCAATATTTTATGTCTTCATCTGGGAGGGCCTAAGAAGAGTTTGCTTATGGAATAAAAGCCCTTATGATCTGTGCACAGCAATGTCTCCATAGTATTCTAAAGAAGAAACCTGCCAGGACACACAAAACCTATTTTCCTCGTGGAGGGCATGGAATCAAGACAGAGCTCTGATCCAGTCCTCACTCCCGAACACTGCCTAGCTTATGTTAATTATGTATTTATGCACCTACCATACACCAGACACAGTTCCAGGAGCTGATCATGTAGCTGTGAACGAAATGAAACCCCTGCCCACATGCTGTCCGCGTTCTGATAGGAAAAGATGGACAATTTGTAATCAGCAAAATACAGTGTGCCCTGTGGACCTACAGGATGGGCACAGGGAAAAAAATAAAGTATGCTAAGGACAGAAGAGCAGGGGATGCGGCCAGCCGGCCAGGGACAGTTTCCTGCAAAGGTGACATCTGAGCCAAGAGTTGAAGGAGGTGAGCCATGGCTTTCTGGGTGAAAACTATTCCAGGAGAAGGCAAGCATGGGGCCTGAGGGGGCAACATGACATAGTCAAAGAACAGCACAGCAGCAGATCGGAAGGGCTGGGCCAACCATGCTAGGGATGCCTTCTACTCCGTGGGACATGAGAAACCCTGGAGGATCAGAATAAAGTGGAGGAAAAGTAAAGCTGAGCTTGGAGTGCAACTATTTTAAGACTAAGCAGAGCTCACATGAAGTCTCTTAAACTGCCACTGGATTCTAATTCTACGATTAAATTTATCCAGACAAAGGACTCTGAGATCCTCACATGGTGGATCCATGTGTTGTGCTAATATCGAAACATCCATTATTTTACACAGGCCTGGGGAACTTGGCCATCATCCCATTGCACCAATCCTCCCTGCCCCACCCAAATTACAGTATAAATGGTCACGTAGCAAACTGCAACATGGCTGGGATTTGAGCTCTAAAAAGTGCCATCAAGACGTGTTCCCCAACTTGATTGTGGCAGTCATTTCTCGGTATCCACGCACTTCTGATCGCATGCACACATTAAATAGACGCAGTTCAATTGGTCAGTTATAACTTAATAAAGCTGGGAGGAAAGGTGCCAACAAATGAGATAAAGACTCGTCCCCTCCCTCGCACCCGACCAGCATCTCAGGTCTGTCTTATCGAAACTCCCTGTGCTTGGGTTTAGACAGACGAAAGGAAAATGATGGGGAGCCAGAAAACCTGAGGAAATGACACAAATGCACTTGTGTCTGAACTTCCATTCTGGAAAGAAAGGGCAGCACTCAGCCTCAAAGCCCACCTGGGCACCTGGTATCAGGGCTACCCTCTGCCCTGATCTGTGTGTAACGCCATGCTGGGCTTAGACACACCCCTGTAACAGTACAGCTCCCATGAGTTCCTGATGATAGCACCCACCACACACGCACACCGTCTTGGCACTGTCCTCTGATTGGGCTAAAAAAAGCTGTGATAAACCCCAAGGATCAGGACTAGGCTGCTGTTCTTTGAACATAAACGCTGGTCAGGAGGTGATTACAGTAAAAGCAGAGGGGAGCACAGTCCCATTTTCCCAGCACTAGGATTAGATGGCAAATTAATATCATGGGCAATTTTGACCCTCACACACCCACACAAATCCCTGACCTCCTTCTTCCCTGGAGCCCCCTTCCTGGAGCAATCTTCGTGCCTGCCTTTACTCCATGCCAGGACTCCAGTCTGTAAGAGGAGAATCATTTATGAATAAACCCATGTTGCTTTATGTTCCCTTCAAATGGGAACAGAACCCAGTCATCTGTTTATTGTGTTTTGTGATTCCAAGAAAAATATTTCTTGGCTGAAGCTGTCTTGTTTCTGGCCAGATTTTCCTATACAAGGTCTATGTTCTCTCGTGATTAATTATTCAGAGATATCAATCTACAACTACAGGAAGGCCTCAATGGCTTTACTTAATTGGAACACCAGGAGGGTGTGGGAAAGGACCACACTGGTGGTTCTTCTAAGCACATGTGGGAGCAGAAGGAAAGAGGATGGGGAACTAGACTCTGGGTACCCACAAGGGCTTCAGTACAGAACACCTGTGAGGACAGTGGTTATGTACCAATGCTGTGCAGTATTAAAAATTACTATTTGCCTGCCTTTGCTCTGAAATGAATTAAATCCTCCTCACCTGGATAATAAAATTTGACCTCGAGTCTATGCAGACTAGGATCTTTCATGAAGTTTCCATGAAATCTTGCTTTAGTTACAAAGAAGATCACTATAAGATGGTCTTATAAGAAAAACCTGATCACAGAGGGGAACACAATAGTGACGCACCAATACTTTTCATCAAAAATGTTCAAGTACTGGCAATTTCATGTGTTTCAACATAATACTAACTAGACTTCACCCAACCACAGGTTACGGAGTCCCTGGAGCTGCCAGAATAGGCACAACTGTTCTCAACATATGTAAAGCTCGTCCTCCTCCAACCCTCTCAATATATCATTACGAATGATCAAATAATTAAATCTTTATGAAAACGACTTGGCTCATATGACACAGGCAGAAGTGCCACCCTTTCACAAAATTACGAAGGAATGCCAAATAAGGCTAGCACACCTGCCACCTTTTGCATTTACGGGAAGAGCTCTTATGCATGGACCCACTTGGCGGCATGGGACAGCCTGACTCAGAACACCTGTGCCTGCTGATAGCGCACATGCTGGCCTCCCAGAGACTAAGGGGCTGGATCTCAAGGCGTTGGGACGTGGGGCTGAGGCTCTGGCTGCTGGGCCAGCTGATGTGTGGGGAAAAGGTATACATGGTTTCCAGAATAGGAAAAAGGTTTAGGAAATAAGTGAAAAAATATCTGGAAAACGGAACCAGGTGCAGTCCCTGCCCTCAAAGAGCAGGTGCTCTGTCTAAAGAAGTGAGCTATGTTTGGGTGCTCACTGCTCCAGACTGACTTAGAAATTCTATAGTATGTGTAAGAAAAAAGTTGTTAGTTTCCACTTCTTTCTTTTTTTTTTTTTTTTATTCTGGGGCTGGAGGCATAAGGGATGGATGAAATCACATTCTTACCCTCTTATTTAGCAGTATAGGCAAGTAATTATTTTCAGAGTTGTTGCGAAACAGAAAGGGGACAAAAATGTTACAGGTTGATGGATGATATTAGAGGAGTTCCTGTCATGACTCTTGAGTTAGAAAGCAGATCTATGTAAAATAAACAGTCTGAGAGCTGAATGGGCAAAGGATATGAACAGTCAATTCACAAGAGGAAACAGAATCAGTAAATAAGCAAACGGAAGATATAATAATCTGCAGTCAAAGACACAGCTGAAGAAAATGAGAACGTTTCATAAAAGAAGGGTGGAGGCTGGGCAAAGTGGCGCACGCTTCTAATCCCAGCCCTTTGGGAGGCTGAGGTGGGTGAATCACGAGGTCAGGAGTTCAGGACCAGCCTGGCCAAGATGGTGAAACCCTATCTCTACTAAACATACAAAAATTTGCTAGGTGTGGTGGGGGAGGGCACCTGTAATCCCAGCTACTCAGGAGGCTGAGGCAGTGAACTGGTTGAACTGGGAGGTGGAGGTTGCAGTGGGCCAAGATCACACCACTGCACTCCAGCCTGGGCAACAAAAGGGTAGAAGGTACCCCTTTAGGGGAGCCCCGGGTCCTAAGTCAGTTGGTTGAATTTGACAGGCATAATGTGAGGAGCACTGGATGAGGCATGGTTCAGGTGCTCAGAAATGACAATAACCAATGGGCCAGGTGCACAGGGGGAGTCAGTGTTAGGGGTCAGACCTGCAGGTGTTGCATTGGAATCCCAGGCAGGCACAGGCCCCCAAACAAACTCTCCAGGCCTCGGCATCTTCACTGTAAAATGGAATCATAACAAGTGCATACCTCACAGGGATCCTGGGTGGCCAGGGAGCATGGGTAGTGGTTAAGAAAGCAAACTCTGGAATAAGACAGCCTGGGTTCAAATCCTGCCTCCTCCCCCAACGTAGCTGTGCAACATGGGCAAGTTACTTCACCTCCAGATGCCTCAGTGACTCCATCCATAAAATGGGGACAGTCATAGTATTGGCTTCACAGGGTTTATGTAAGGATGAAATGCGTTCATACTTCTGGGCAGTGCCGTACTTAAGGCAGCATCTGGCAGAGGATAAACATGATGGAAAACAGTGCCTGACACAGAAGAAAGGCACTAAGAGCATTTCCTTACACACACACCTGGAAACCACATGCTCTAGTGACTGGCATATAGTGAGTGTCATATAAATGGTGGGAGAAATTCATCATAGCCTTTTCCCATCTGGGGATGTGCTGTGATGTAGAAAAAAAAGAGGGTCATCAAAAAAGGAGGAAAAATCACCTAGCTCTTATGCTCTAAGAAAGTGCTTCAGGGCTTTTCCTTGACCATGAAAAATACAGGAGCAACATCTGCAGAAAGAACAGAATCCTAGTATTTTTGTGTTCTAAATCAAGCTGAGTTTGACCTTTGAGCAAATTACTGTCTCTCTGCTAACAGTGTACAGACCCATCTAGTCATCACAGACTTCAGTGTCTGGGAGTGAGCCCTGGAGCCGGGCTCTGCAGGTTGCTGCTGTTATGTAAACCAGCGCAGAAGCCATGCTGAGAAAGGAAAACTATGGAATCTGTTCAGGTTCCCAGGAGGGTCAGGGACCTTGTCCCACCTGAGGAGCTGACTTCTTCACTGGCAGCAGATTCAGGCAGGTGCACTGCCCTTGCTAGCCACTGGAAGGGCACTGCTCCCAACACCTGCTAACACACTGCCTGGACGGCTCTGATGGGGGCCACTGGGCGGGCTGGACAGGCTGCCCCAAGGAGCTGGGGACCCCTGGCAGGGGCAGGACATACATGTGATCCAGCTGTGAAAAAGGGACTCTAAGGTCCCCCACAAAGTCCATCAGCAGGCCATGCTCCCCAAATAAGGCTGCCTCAAGGATGCTCCCCGAGGAGCAGAGGGATCCCTGCCTGGAGGTCACCTGCCCTCCGTGCAGGTAGATAAGACACCTCAGTGTGGATCAGTGTTGACATATGTGGAAGGTGGACTCATGTCCTCATCCCCAGGGCCCTGTGAGATGGCTTTTACGAGCCCCATCTTATAAGTGGGCAAACTGAGGCACCCATGGCCATGCTACCAGAGAGTAGTAGTGCCAGGAGGAAGCCCAAGTGCCTGGCATTCTTAACCTCTAAGCTCCAACAGGTGACCTCTAGTGTAAGCAGAAGCCTTCCTGCCCTCCAGAAAAAGCCAAGTCTGTAGTGTGGTTCCCTCCTGCTTCCTTCGTGTGACCGACTGGAAGGGAAGGCTGAGGAGACCCACAGGGGCCCAGAGACTGATGCAGGGAACCCCTTCACCAGGGAGAGAGAGTTGGCTAAAGTAGGAAGAACTCAAAGTGACGCACAAGCAAGGCTGTGGCTCCTTCATGACTGAGAGCCTCTGTCCGCTGGAGCATCAGCTGAGCGCCTTCTCAAGGCTTTGCTTTCTATATTCTCCTGTCCGCTCCCTGACCACGTCAGGCTGAGTTCTTGTAAGGTTTAGAGCAGTCACAGGGACAGGAGCAACCCCTACTGCCATACAGAAGATGCAGAAAGTCTTCTGTTAGAAGGATTAGAAAATATACTCAGACCAGGACGGGCATTTTCTGATGATGGAGGAATACCAACGCAGTGCCTCGGGGTGCTTTCCACCCGACACACGGCTGGGGACTTTGCCTCCCTGCCTTTATCTTGCAAAAAGCTTTGCACTGTGAGTGAGGGAGCTTGGCTGAAAACTCAACAACTGCGCAGCCACTGGCTGGACCCACGCTAGGGAAGGGGTCCGCGAGGCTCGGGACTGTTTGCAGTGTGGTGCATTGGTCTGCACACACTGGGAATTCGGTGATCATTTACAGAAGGGAAATGGGAGGTGAGGAGTAAAATAGGGGTCGGACAGTGACACATGCTTGAGACAAAGAGTGAGAATCCTGGCTGCCAGTTTCAGTATCGTCATGAACATGATGTGTGACGTGGGTCCAATGTCAGTGTCTCTGGGCACAGTGAGTGCCCACTAGGGCCTTTCTTTTCTTTTTTTTTTTTTGAAATAGAGTCTCACTCTGTCACCAGGCTGGAGTGCCGTGGCATGATCTCGGCTCACTGCAACCTCTGCCTCCCGGGTTCAAGCAATTCCCCCTGCTTCAGCCTCCTGAGTAGCTGGGACTACAGGTGTGCACTACCACGCCCAGATATTTTTTTGTATTTTAGTAGAGACGGGGTTTCACCATGTAGGTCAGGATGGTCTCTATCTCCTGCCCTTGTGATCCGCCTGCCTCGACCTCCCAAAGTGCTGGGATTGCAGGCGTGACCCGCTGTGCCTGGTCCACCAGAGCCTTTCTCGCACTCATATCTTACCCTTCCATGAATGAGTAAGGGACCCATGCGGCCCAATTCTGCAGCTACCAGCCCCATGAGGCTATTTCAATGAAAATTAATTAAAAGTAAACACCCCTCGGTAGTACTAGCTACATTTAAAGTGCTCAATAACATGTGAGGATTTAAATACAAATTAATTAAAATGAAAAAAAAATTAAAAGTTTGGTCCCTCAGTCACATCCACCACATTTCAAGCACTCAGTGGTCACAAGTGGCCAGTGGTTCCTGCAATGGACAGCGAAGATACAGGACATTCCCATGACCCTAGAGAGTTCTCCTCGGGGCAGCATCAAGACTGTGCAGATGGAGACATGGCTCACAGAACATTCGGGAAGCCGCTTCTTTAAAGAATAATTGGGTGTCAGCTTGGAGCCTATGTAAAAGCAATGAAAGAAAGCTAGATGTGCCTGTGGGGTAAGTAGGTCTGTAACAGGGAAAGTCATCAAGATACCTGCAGATGAGATAAAATACCATATTGCCACACCCAAGCTACTGTCAGTGGTGAAAGGCTAGCATGTTTCCGTAAGATGAGAATGCCCATCTGCTGCCTCTATAATTTAATGTTGAAATGCCATTTGGAATATTATAAACAAGATGGAAAAATCATCGTTCTTTGCAGGTGATACGATTTTATACCTAGAAAATGCAAAGGAATCAACTATTAGAAATACTCAGAGGCTTTAGTACAGGTGGTTGGTTACAAAGTTAATACACAGAAATAATTTTCTCTATATAGATGTAAAAATAAGTGTAATTTTAAAATCCCATTTTAAAATAATTTCTTATATTTACATAAAAATGTTCATATTGAAGAATCTAAAGCATAAATACAAAATAAAGAAATAGAGTCGGCTGGGTGTGGTGGCTCACGCCTATAATTCCAGTACTTTAAGAGGCTGAAGCAGGTGGATCATGAAGTCAGGAGTTCAAGACCAGTCTGGCCAAGTTGGGGAAACCTTATCTCAACCTTACATAGGCTCCAAAAATCAGCCAGGCATGGTGACAGGCACCTGTAATCCCAGCTACTTGGGAGACTGAGGCAGAGAACTGCTTGAACCCAGGAGGCGGAGGTTGCAGCGAGCCGAGATGGCACCATTACACTATAGGTTGGGTGACTGAGTGAGACTCCGTCTCAAAAAAAAAAAAAAAAGAAAGAAAAAGAAAAAGAAAGAAAAGAAATATGGTCTATATAAAGAAAACTTCAACCCCGTGCCGAGTAGCATAAAAGATGACTTACATAAGTAGAATAACACTATAGGAACTTAAGATGTAAAGATGTCAACTCTCCCTAAGTAACTCTATAAACCCAAAGCAATCTCACTCAAAATATCAATGGGTTTGGATGTTCCATTTTCATTTTCTTTCTTGTAAGGGAACCAAGGATAGTTTGAAAGTAACAGAATGCTTCTAGAGTTCCCAAAGAATAACGAAATGACACTAGCCAAGAAAATAAAAACTGAAAAAGAAGAACAGGAGAATTCACCCTATTAATTATTAAATAAGGCTAAAAGGTTAGGTCACAGTCATGAAAACAGTATGAAACTAGCTTAGAAATGAACAAAAGGGTCAACAGAAGAATCCTGATAGAAGAGTCCGTTTGACCATTTAGGTAGTATTTCAAATCTTCGAAGAAAGAGCACTGCTTAGTAAACAACATTGGAACACCCCACAGGTAACAAGCAAACAAGAAAACTAGAATCTAACTCACTCCTCATCCCAGAACATCTAGTGAATTAAAGGCAAACAGCAAAAACAAAAATGTAAAAGTTCTAGAAGAAAACCTACTCCTAGACATCTTGGCCCAGGTATGAGACAACCTCAGGAGAAAGAAAGGCAAAATTTCTGCATCTGAACCACAAATAAAAATACTAAAAATTTCCATGGGGTAAAAACACCATAAAATCAAATGGCAAACTGGAAAAAATATCTGTAACATATGCAGTAAGGCACTAATTTCCTTAATAAGCAAACAACTTACATATTCCTAAGTACAGACAACAAACTCACCAGAAAAGTAGCGCAAGATATACACAATCAGTTTACAGAGGAAAACAGCCACAACTGACTAATAAGCATATTAAGATGGTCAGCTTTGTTCCTAATTAAGGAGAAGCAAATTCAAACAGGGAGATACTATTTGCACCTATCAAAGATACTGGACATTTTGAAAATTTTGAAAATCGATTCAAAATGATTTCTAATCCCCAGTGGCGACGCGAAAGTGGGGAGAGAGGAACTCTGCAATGCTGGTGTAAATACATCAGTATAAACAGTGTGCAGGGCAAACTGACAGCACATATCAAAAGGTGAAGTAACCATACCTTCTGGCTCAGAAATTCCACTTCTAGCAATGTATCTTACAAATACATTTACATAAGGAAACAAAGAATGCTGTTTGCAGCATGATTTATAATAGGGAAGAAACCTGGAAACAACCTAAATGACAATCAACAGGAACGGCTGGTTGAATTGTGTTATGATCTAATCATGAATCACCAGGTAGTCATCAAAAGAAATGCATTAAATGAGCAAGGCGTGGTGGCCAGTGCCTGTAATCCCAGTTACTCAGGAGGCCAAGGTAGGAGAATTGCTTGAACCCGACAGGTGGAGGTTGCAGTGAGCCGAGATCACACCACTGCACTCCAGCCTGGGTGACAGAGTGAGACCCTGTCTCAAAAAAAGGAAATGCATTGAGTCTACTGACAAGATGTCCACAGCATGTCAAAAAGCCAAGTAGCAAAATATAGTATTCAATCTAATACTATGTAATGTAAACATGCAGATGGTATGTATTTAAATGCATTTATCTTTCCATACACACCACATATGTTTATACACGTGTGTGAAAGGGCACACACACATTCAACAGAGGCTATCCCTAACGAAGGTTTGAGGACGAAGTACCAACTATTACTTTGCTAGTTAATTAGGCCTCTTGATTTGAGGAGTAATGAACTATCAAAGTAACAGTTGGTCATAAAAAAAAATCATCTAACGAATGTGACAATCTATAGTTGGTGCTTACTATCCGTAAATGGTACTGACTAACAGTCGTGCTCTTCAGACATGTCTCCCCAATGCCATTAAATAGCCTCCTGGGCAAGACCATGTAGACTTATTGCAGCTGGTCAGTAACTTTCTGCTTAAGTCAGCTTGTAATGGCTATGTTGCGTTCTCTGGCTATAAGGGCAGACAAGGTATATGTGACCCTGAACCTAAGGCACAGAGAACTGGCCCCAACAACCATGAGTCTAGATCACTCTATGCTAAAGCCCTTCACTCTGATCGTCAGTCCCCTGGTCCCACCCTATGACACAGGTGGCTCACAGTACCGTCACTGGGGACAGACTGCTGGGTGACACGCTGCTGCAGGGCTGAGAATCACGTTTTGAAACGTTGGTTCATTTAATTAAAAGCACAGCAGGGTGCTGCATACTTTCATTAAGAAAGGTCATCTTCTCCAGCATAATCTGTTGGAAACCAGGGCAGTATTCAGAGACAGGAACTATCACAAGTGAATTTTGCCCTCTTAAGGCAAGATACAGCAAAGAATGACCAGCCACCTCCTAGTAGGGAGCTGGGGCTGGCTGGTGCAATAGGTGGAGCTTTAGCAAATGACAATGTATTTCTGAAAAGGTCTGTTTTTCCTCTAAAAGGCATTCTAGGAACCAGGAGAGAGAAGGGAGAACGGAGGAAATGGGGAAGAGCAGGAGAGAGGGAGATAAAGGAAAGGAGGCGAGGAGACAGGAGAAAAACCTCACCACCAGGCATTAGCATTTGTTTCTCAATTACAAGATTTTTATTTGAAATTGTGCTAAGTAGCTCAGGATTTCTTTCTTCAATAATAATGACTTTTATGCTTTACAGTTCATGAGGCTTTCATATTCATTATGTTGAGATTTATTTTCAAAACAGTATTTACAGTCTTGTTTGCAACTTTGCAGCAAAGCTCATTTCATATTAAAACATCCTTTCAGTAAAGTCTCAACATACTATTGTGAAACTAATACAGGTTTTTCTAAGCATGTATAAGTGTTAATAAGCCGTGCTAGCCTTCTGGCGTAGCATATATGGTGGTACGGTATTCTGAATATTCAGCATCTAAATCTGTTCATTTCATAATATGTGCATATGTGTTCACAAACATGCATGCATGCAGGCACACACCACTGCACAATTTTTAAGCTGCAGAACCCACTGGCCTGAAAAAATGCATGCAGTTTCTGAAAGCGCCCGTTACTCCCGGGAAAATAAAGCCTACTATTTATATTTTCACATTCGTGATAGTGTTTTACTTCCACTGATACACAAATATTTATTAAGTGCCTACTATGTGGCAGGCACTGTCCCAGGAACAGGTTAAGCAGCTGCAAGCAATATAGACACTGTAATCTCTGCATTTTAATAAAATTGCCAACTCGTACTAAACACTTATTATGAGCCTGATATTATTCTAAGCCCTCTATTTGTATTACATCCTTTCATCCTCACACCACAATCCCAGGAGGTAGGGGCTTTTATAATCCCATTTTAAAAACCAGGAGACCAAAGTGCGGAGACCAAAGTGTGTGACCTTGGGCAAGTAAATTAACTTGTCCAAGGTCATACAGCTGGTTGCTGGCAGAGCTGGGATTTGAATCCAGGCTGACCCTCCTGACTGCTGTACAGTGCTGTAGTTTAACAGGAACAACTCTAAACTAAGGTGGGTATCTGTCCATAAAGAAGGGTGGGCACCCATTCGGCATTCAGAGATAAGAGTGATCACAAGCGTAGGTATACACACCTTCACACGTACTACACTCTCAGCTGGGACATGAAACTAAGATTAATAAGCAGTAAGAAAACCTGCACGTGGGAAAAAGAAAATAAATGCACAGGACAATAAGCAAAAATTAAATGATGACCTAATATAAAACCTGTAGCAACATATTCATTGACATTAGAACAAGATCCTTGATAAGGACTAAATATTTTCTGAGTATCTCCTGTCCTCGATACGATCACAAACGTTACCATACATGCAATTCTCATAGCCTCCTAGTGAGCCAACATCTAGACCTTTTTAGAGACACAAAGCTGAAGATGTCCAGAATCTGAGGCACAGCCCTGAAGGCGGCCAGCTGGGTCCACTTCATTCCATGCCATGAATGCAACACGTAATGCTCTGTGCTGCCTCTGCATAACCACTCCTTCCACTAAATGCGGAAAGTCACCCCCACAACAAACAAGCTCTCTGCCCCCACCCCATTTCACCCCGTATCTAGTTTCAAAGATACATCGTGAATTTGGCTATTCTAGAAAGAGATACCAATACAAATGACCCCTGAATCACTTTCCAATCACCTGCAGGTGTTTCCAGGCAGTTCATGAACTGTAACACAGAGAATGTTTCTGAAGGCTGGTCAGTTTTGAGGGGCTGCACAGGAGTTTTACTGTTGCGGACCCAGACCACCTGAGATCCACACGTTGGGATGGATGTGAGTGAAGCTGTGCAAATTCCCCAGAATCGTGACTCCAGCCCAGAACACTATTACTGCTTGACCAGAGTGGTGGTAATTCTGGAACCATCCAGGTAACCTGCCTACCAGCGAAAGCATTTCCTTCTCAAAGTAATCTACTGAGTAACCTAATATCTGAAGCCCGCTGAGAAAATTCCCATTATCTCTAAAATAAAGTGTTTTCATCTGAGTCCTCTCTCCGTATTTCTTTATGCGGACATTCTTTTCATATTCCATATTCTTTTCAGAATTATGCTGGTAATTTCAGTCATCTTCCAAATAAGTTGCGACAAAGCTGAGTATGTGGCAGATAATTTTACAAACTCGACCCCAGGCACAGGTGGAGTAGAAGGGTCATTTCTTTCAAAAGTCTCCCCTTCAGGTGACCACGCTCCCCTATTTGTATTCTAAACAAAGCGGGCAGCTCTCCCAGCAGCAGGGAACAGGTCCACTCAGGAAGCGGCTTTCTCACCTACATGGTTTCTGCCAGAGGGAGAGGGGTGTCTCTCCACTTGAAACGTTCAATTACAAACTTATCTTTATAATAATAGCTTCTTTGCAGCACAAGGCATGACTTCTCCCTTCTGAAAGTGCACTTTGCCTTTGATGCCTGAAATAAAGGGTAAGTCAAGCAGCAAGCTCCACTGCGGAACACACATGAAGTGACTTCCCCCTTGTGGCGACCGCTGGTCTTTGAACAGCATTGGACTAGCGCTCCGGCCCCTCCACAAGCTGGAGACTGCTCTCCTGCAGCCCCCCTACTTGCGGCCTGGGGACAGCCTTCCCTGGCAATGTTACTGGGTACCCCTGTTCCAGCTGGCTTGGCCTCCCAATGTCCTCCTGGTGTGTATGCTCTGGGTTCTTTTGGATGGTGCTGGGAAAGGGGAGAACATTATTCCGCAGAGAATTAGGTGGGCAGAGGAAAAAGCAGCAGGCTACAAGAAAAACCTGCTTTTGAGTTCTGCCAATATCTACTGAGCATCCCTGAGGACACTTCATCACTCTTCTCAGCACAAATCTCTCGCTGAAGAGACGAAAGGCACAACCTCAGAAGGACCTTCTTGCCTCAGGACTTTGAGAACCCCAGAGGCGGATATCCAGTTACCCCAGGATTCCACAGTGATTATTATTTTTGTAAAGGGGGAAGAAGTTTCCTTCATGTGTGAAATGGGGAAATAATAGTATATGTCTCTGAAGGTTGTAAGAAGGATTCAAAGAGATGATATACCTAAAATATCAGATACAAGTGTTAAGTGCTAAGTAAACAGGGGACCTATAATTGATTGCATAATTACTAATTATAATTTATCACTCAAGCTTCAGAGTAGAAGGAGGTGCTACTAATGATTTTCCTTGATGGCAGGCATAAGCCAGGACAAAGAGGTATGAGACATGTCACCTTATCAATCAATAACTGCTATCATGACATTTGGAAAAGTCTTCAATGATTGGCAGATGTTTTGAGAAACATTTTACTCAAGTGATTTGGCATTGTGAGGCTATTTTTGGCAAAGCTTCAAGCAGTAACTGGACAGAATCCATCTTGGGGTCACTTTTTTTTTTTTTTTTTGAGACAGAGCTCGCTCTGTCACCCAGGCTAAAGTGCAGCGGTGTGATCTTGGCTCACTGCAACCTCCACCTCTCGGGTTCAAGCAATTCTCCCTGCCTCAGCCTCCCAAGTAGCTAGGATTATAGGTGCGCGCCACAATGTCCAGCTAATTTTTGTATTTTTTAGTAGAGACAGGGTTTTGGCATGTTGGCCAGGCTAGTACTGAGCTCCTGACCTCAGGTGATCTGCCTGCCTCAGCCTCCCAAAGTGTCAGGATTACAGGTGTAAGCCACTATGCCCAGCCATCCTGGGGTCATTTAAATCCTCCCTGACACAGGGGTCATCTCAGATCAGTACTGTGCACGTTTTCAAGACCAACGAAAGACACAAAGTTTAAGTAACTGAAATTTATCCCCTTTCTAGACACATGCTGGACAAGACAGGGTATGGGTGGAAGCCAAAGAAGCTGTGTGGAATAGAACTAGGATCACACTGAAGAAATGCTCTTTTTGGCCAGGTGCTATGGCTCACACCTGTAATCCCAGCACTTTGGGAGGCTGAGGCGGGCAGATCACCTGAGGTCGGAAGTTCAAGACCAGTCTGACCAAAATGGAGAGATCCCATTGCCACTAAAAATACAAAATTAGTGCGGTGTGGTGGTGCATGCCTATAATCCCAGCTGCTCAGGAGGCTGAGGCAAGAGGATCACTTGAACATAGGAGGCAGAGGTTGCAGTGAGCTGAGATCATGCCATTGCACTCCATCCTGGGTTACAAAAGCAAAACTCCATCTCAAAAAAGAAAAGCTCTTTTTGAGTAACTTCCTACTTGGAAAAGTCTGATTTACCTTATGAGGGTGTGGGGAGCAAGGGGTAAGTGGGCTGTGAATTCCATGAAGGTAGAGGTGGTATTTGTCATTCACCAAGATCTGTCTAGGGCTGTGCCATCCTTACACTGGGGAAGTGGGCTGCCAGCCTTGGGTCCCACAGCTAGTTTTGCAACCAGCACAGTGCTCAGAACATAGATGGCACCCAAAAGGTATTTGTTGAATAAATGAATGAATGAGCAGAATGAATGATGGAGCGAGGATTCAAATCTGGGTCTGGCTGGTGCCAGTGTCCAGCCACTGCCCTCCACCTGAGCACCAGGGTGACAAATGCCTGGCACGCCACTGGCACGCGCAAACATCCGTTACATCTCTGTGATGGTTGATATCGAGTGTCAACTTGATTGGATTGAAGGATGCAAAGTACTGTTCCTGGGTGTGTCTGTGAGGGTGCAGCCAAAGGAGACTAACATTTGAGTCAATGGGCTGGGAAAGTCAGATCCACCCTCAATCTGGGTGGGCACCATCTAATCAGCTGCCAGTGCTGCCAGAATCAAAGCAGGCAGAAGAACGTGAAAAGACTAGACTGACTTAGCCTCCCAGCCTTTCTCCCATGGCGGATGCTTCCTGCCCTCAAACATCAGACTCCAAGTTCTTCACTTTGGGGCTCGAACTGGTTTCCTCACTCCTCAGCTTGTAGACAGCCTATGTCAGACCTCACCTTGTGATCATCTGAGTAAGTACTCCTTAATAAGCTCCCCTTTAACTCTCCTTTATATATATCGATCTATCCTATTAGTTCTGTCCCTCTAGAGAACCCGAACACAATATATATACATGACTAAAAGAAGAATCATAACTCGTGTGAACCTCAGTTTCCTGTAGATTAAAATACGCTCTTCACAGAGCTATCCTAGGATTGAAATGAGATGTGAAAGGTATATGAAAAATTCACTTGCATTAATGCCATGCTTTAAGATAATGAGCAAAGGCCAGGCGCGGTGGCTCATGCCTGTAATCCCAGCACTTTGGGAGGCTGAGGCAGGTGGATCAAGAGGTCAGGAGTTTGAGACCAGCCTGGTCAACATGGTGAAACCCAGTCTCTACCAAAAATACAAAAATCAACCAGCCATGGTGGCAGATGCCTGTAATCCCAGCTACTCAGGAGGCTGAAGCAGGAGAATCACTTGAACTTGGGAGGCGGAGGTTGCAATGAGCTGAGACTATGTCATTGTACCCCACCCTGGGTGACAGAGTGAGACTCCATCTGTCAAAAAAAAAAGACGATGAGCAGCACAGGCTTTAGAGTTAGCTGAAACTGAGTTTGAGTCTAGGGACCAATACTTCCTTACTTATGTGACCCGACCTATGTGAGATTACTTGGCCTGAGATTCCTCTTCTGTAGAATGGGGATGATAACAGTACCTATGACATAGGGTTCTTGTAAAGATAAAATGATACATATTGCAGAGACCTGATAAGTAAGCAACAATGACTAATGGGCCCCAGATGGAGGAGAACAGTGAACAGTAATTCTGAGAAATGGCTAATCACAAACAACCCCCTGGGCACAGTGACCTGTTCAGCACATAGCCCACTCCAGCACAGCCATATAAAACTTCCTTCCACCCCTGCCTCTGGGCAGACAGCCCCTTCTCTGCCGTGCTGTCTGTTGCACTCTTGTAACATATTTTCATATGTATTCTAATAAATCTGCCTTTCTTTACCTACAACTGTCTTGGTAAATTCCTTTACTGCCTGTGACACTGGCCCCAGCTAGGTGCACCCATGACATGTATTACATAAACAGGGCACTTAACATACAAAATAAAGCACAAACCCATATGCGGAAACCCTAATCCTCAGCATGGCTTTATTTGAAGATGTGGTTGCTAAGGAGGTAATTAGGCTAAAGGAGTCATGAGGGTGGGACCCAGAAAGCTTGCTCCTCTCTCCACACCCTGAGGAAAGACCACATGGCAATACGGAGAAGGCGGCCATCTGGTGAGGAGAGGCCTCACCAGAAACGGACCATGCTGGGACCCGACCTCAGACGTGCAGCCTCCAGAACTGTGGTAAATACATTTATGTTGTTCAAGCCTCCTAGTCAGTGGTATTTTGTTGTGGCAACCTGAGAAGATTAATACAGTGATAAAATAAGACAAGCTATTGCTATGTTGAGGGAAAAAAATCCAAAATTCCCTTTCTGAATTAAATAACATGTTCGTCTCTTAATTGTGAATTCAGGCCAACCTCAAATATCTCTCTCTTTGGCAATAATTATGATCGCACATGGGAATTTCATGCAGCACCTGCTGAAATTAGTAACAAAAGGAAAAGTACTGGACCTTTCCAAAGGTTCAGTTTCCCAAGTTCTTTGTTCAGAAATACAGTGGGTAACTGCTGTTAATACTTTAGAAACTTAGTAACCTAGCTATAGTCCTGTCAATGAAGTGTTTTATGTTAAAACTGCAGCAGCTAACACTGTGTTCTTTTATGGAGCTGAAGTTAAGACAAAAAAAAAATCAGATTGGAAAAAAATCCTTCCCCCCAGCACCCCAAATAAGTCTTATAAGTCTTTTTAATAATGTCAGGGATCCGTTTGGATTTGCTCAGCATATTTTTTTTTTTTTTTTTGAGACAGAGTCTTGCTCTGTAGCCCAGGCTAGAGGGCAGTGGTGGTATCTCAGTTCACCGCAACCTCTGCCTCCAGGGTTCATGCAATTCTTATGCCTCAGTCTCCTGAATAGCTGTAACTACAGACACACACCATCGCATCAAGCTAATTTTTGTATTTTTTAGTAAAGATGGGGTTTTACCATGTTGGCCAGGCTGGTCTTGAACTCCTGGCCTCCCAAACTGTTGGAATTACAGGAATGAGTCACCATGCCTGGCCTTAGAAAAAAATCTTAATATGCATTTCTAAACATTGATTGCTCCACAGAAATCAAAAAAGTTTACAAAGAAAAAAAATGTACTAATGAATATCTAACTGTGGTAGGCAGCGTAGAGCAAGGGTCACCAACCTCTGGGCCACAAACCAGTACCAGTCCATGGCATGTCAGGAAGTGAGCTGCACAGCAGGAGATGAGCTGCTGCAGGCGAGCCAGCAAAGCCTCATCTGTATTTACGGCTGCTGCCCATCGCTCACATTACTGCCTGAGCTCCGGCAGCAGCAGAGTCCCATAGGAGCATGAACCCTACTGTGAACTGCGCATGCGAGGGATCTGGGTTGCTCTTTATGAGAATCTAATGCCTGATGATTTGTCACTGTCTCCCATCACTCCCAGAAGAGACCATCTAATTGCAGGAAAACAAGCTTAGGGCTTCCACTAATTCTACATTATGGTGAATTGTATAATTATTTTATTATATAGTATAATACAATAATAGAACTAAAGTATGCCATAAATGTAATGCAATTGAATTACCCCGAAACTAACTCCCTGCCCCCTGGTCTGTGGAAAAGCTGTCTTTCATGAAACTGGTCCCTGGTGCCAAAAATGTTGGGGACCGCTGGCCTATAGGATGGCTCCCAGGGATCCCCACATCCTGGTATTCACGCCCTTTTGTAATTCCCTCTCCCTGAGTGTGATTTGCACTTACTGACTTGCTTCTCAGGAATCGAATACAGCAAAAGTGATGGGATATCACTGAGATTAGACTACAAAAAGGTACTGGGTCCCATTCCATCTGGCTTGCTCTGAGAGAAGCCTGCTGCCAGGCTCTCACACGAGTGAGCCTGGCAGTACATACCACTCATTCAGTTCAGCCTTCAGATGAAACAACAGCTGATACTTTACTGCAGCTTTGAGAGAGACTTTGGGGCAGAGGAACCAGGCTAAGCCGTCCCTGAATTTCTGACCCACAGACACTGTGACATAATTAACATTTACTATTTAAGCCACTAAGTGTTGGGTTCATTTGTTACACAGCAGTAGATAACCAATACACAAACCTATATTGTATATTTACTATGACCCAATCACTCTGACAGGCATTTTATGTGTATGGTAAGATATGAGTACCATCAACAGCCCCATTTACAGGCAGGGAAACTAAGGCATTGGTAGGATAAATAGCTTCCCAGAGTCATACTGCATAAGTGTGAAAGGCATGCTTAAGACCCATAGCCTTAACCAGTATGCTTCCCAGCCTCTTCATGTAGACCTCACTGGGGAATGTGAGCATACTGCACCCAATTAAATCTTTAGAGGTGAAAATAAATAAAACAACCCCACCCCAACTAAATCAAATATAGTAAAGAATTTCTATGATGATTGAAATTTACACAACATGAAGCCAACCCTTTCCCCAGTGTCAAAGTCTGAGTTAAGGTAATTAATATTCTCCTGCTGTTACACTTTGAAAATGTTTGTTTTTCCCAAGAAGAGCCATTTTTACTTTCTACTGCCATGGTATAGCCTCCTAATACTAAGAGATCACAGCAGAGTGTTCGGCTGTCTCATCAGTATTCTCAAGCTTTGATGGTGACTAGTATCTACAATGGAAAAAATTGTCTCTCACAACCTAACAGTGTTCAAAATGACCGGCACTTCCCCACCATCCTTGAGTTGAGTCCTAATAGTTCTGCATAGAGAATGTACACCCAGGATCTACCCACCCCCCACACACTGATGCGTGCACAGTCACCATCACTGTACCAAGAGTGATGGGCTCACAGACCTGTGAAAAGAGGCCCCTTGGTGATATGTATGAAAATGAGTGGATCCTGTTTTTTTTAAAGGAGAGAAACAAAGAGACAAAGAATATGGCCTGAAATATAAACACTGGAACCAACAGCCTCTGCTTTAGCTATTCTGCTCTAGCACAAAGCCCATTTTATGTAATTGTCCTGAGGCTTGAAAAGCCTGGAGTTGCAGGCAGTAACATTTAAAGCTACTGCTATGGAAGAAAAAACGCTGTGAGTAATGAAGGTGACAGCAGATTGAGCTGAGAGGGGAACCAAGCACTTGTAAGGGGGTGGAGTGCTGGGGAGGGTTAAAAGCAGCTCTGGATGTGAAAAACATCTGATTTAAGAGTCAGAAATCCTAAAATTAGGGAAATAGTGGATAAATGAAAATAAACTTCGCACATATGTAACATGTAGCTTTTAAAAATGTACAACATTCTGAACGTTCCCAAATAAGCCATACCATATTGGAGATCAGATCGTTTAAGGGGAAATTTTATTCATAATTTAAGTCTTTGAAACTGCATGCCTCACCCTCATACTAGGGTGAAAAGTGAAAATGGCCTAAAACTGCCTGGATTTTCCAGTGCAATAGAACCCAACTGTTACTCTCCTGCTAGGATGTCACATTTTACAATATGCTACGACAGACTGGCTTGGAAGAGGCACAGGCAGAAACACAGCCAAGTATATACAACCATAGGAGCGGAAACTATGTACATCAGCAGGGCCACCTTAGGTCTTCAAAACACTTCAATCATCAACTTGATGTCCTGTCTACCAGAAAACAAGTTTTGGGAGGCCAAGTGTGTGATCTGCTGTTTGGGTGCAGAGTGAGCAGCACCCATTAAGGCAAAGGGATGCCCCATCTCCTGGTCTGGGGGCGGCCAGTAACCCTGCCTGCAGGCCACAGGGTCAAACAACACTCAGGAGAAGGAGACCTGCAGACCAAGTGTCTGGCTCCCATTTTAGGAAATCGAGACACAGAAAGGGTAAGTCATCTGGCTACAAGTGGAACTTCATTAAATTTTCAGTGGCCTTTTTAAGATATAACGATGCCTCTGGTCAGGCCAAACCCCTGCGACTTCACACAATGGTTCTCAACCTCAACTAACAATTAGAATCACCTGGGGAGCTTTCCAGGCAATTCCCAGCCCCAGAGATTGGAATGGGTTTGGAGTGGCCTGGAAATGGGAATTTTTCAAAGCTCCCTAGAAATTCTGACACCCAGCTAAGGTTGGAAGCACTGCTCAAAGGTCTCTACTACATAAAGGACGTAAGGATGTCACTTGTACTCCTTTTATGCTGACCTGAATATTTTGTTATTAAAAGAAAGTCATGATAGTACTGTATCTATCACAAATCTTAAGTTTTTTTCTTTTTAAAGTAAGTTTACTCAAGGGAAAAGAGTAAATTTTTCTATAATTTTCTGACTTAGCCTTTGGGCAAAGCCCTATGAATCAAACATACATTCACATTTTGGACAAGTGAGAAAACGGTATTCGTCTCCATTACTATACGGAACTATATTCACTGCTTGGAAACGAACAGAATATTATCTGAGAACTCTTAAATTCCTGGTCAGCTTGATGACGACTGAATAAACTCTTATTCTAGAGAATCAACTAACCATTTTCAGCCATTCAAAGCACATGTAATTACTGGTTCAAAGCATTGCTTTGCTTTTCTAAAGAGAATAGAAAAACAGACTCAAAAAGAGTACTATAATGGAATACGTTTGTCAAATATTTGTATAAACAGAAAATAATCATATTTTAATGGAATTTTTCATTCATTTGTAACAGTGTGAATCTCTCTAATACATTTAATTAACAGATTCATTATACAGTATTTACAATATTGATACTGAGCCAGCCAATGAAAACAAATCTCACATATCAGGCCAAGCTATTATAGTGACAAAACAGCTTTCGATGTAAATTTTCAGAAGAATTGTAGTTCAGGTTCATCCTTTTCTTTCCTTAAAGGCTAAGCTTACAGAATCATGTGAATATATGTAAAGAAGTTTAATCCAGTCATTTTTCCTTATACCATCACTCTCCAGATCCCACAAACTGACTAAGGAGGGGATGGCCAGACCCCAGGGACTTTGGTCAGCATTGCAGTTAATCATCTGTCTACTCAAGGGGAGATACCACCAACCTAGAGTAGACTCACACTTACATTACATCAATCCAAAGGTGACACCCCAGCCTTAACAATAAGGCTGCCATGTTGAAACCTCAGAAGCTACATCTTCCCACCTAGAAGGCTGGTTTCAGCTAAATGAGAAATGGTCCACTTGCTTTCCAGGCTTACCAAGGACATGCCGTGACTTTAGCTCTCAGGTTGCCCACTGCATAGAGCTATTTGCCTTCTGAGACTGGGACTCCCTTAGCCCAGCTGGTTTTTGGGTTTTCGCCGATTGCTGTACATCTTACAGGACCCTAGAATTGGACACTAGTACACAATCCTCCCTCACCCCCATTCTGAAGCTTCAGATTCTCCTAATGGAGAGGAGAGGCTACAATGGAGGCTCTGCCCCATTCTCCATCTCCAATACCACCATCCTAGTCCCACTCTCTTCCAGTCTCCTCTGGATGATGGCAGCAGCCTCCTCCCAGGTCTCCTTGCTTCCTCTCTAACCCACCCACTTTCCCTCCTGAAAGCCATTCTCCACCAGGCTGTGTGGTTAGAAACACACCTGAATCCTTACCATGGCCCCAACGCCCTCCATGGGATGTCTTCTGGCTGCTTATCCAACTTCAGTCAACATCAGACTCTGCCTCTCATGCAACCCTTCGGGTCCTTTAAATACGCAGAGTTCACCCTGCACTGGAGCTTCTGCATCTGCTAGTCCCTTTGCCGGGATGCCAGCCACACACACATCTCCCCAGGGAGCTTCTGTCAGCCTGGTCCAGGCTGTGCAGAGGCCTCCCGGGGCCATACCATCTCAAGTGGCTCCACGCTGACTCCTCTGTGTAAATCCCCGTTATCCGCACTGTGCCCAGGGCCATTTTCTGCCCTTCTGTGGGAACTGAAAGGATGACCCAACCTATGGACTCCACTGTTGGGGCTCCCTGGCCTCATGGCTGCCCTCTGAGTTCTGCCAATGAGCTGAGAAGCCTGGGAATTTCCTCCCTGCCTATACCTGGCCTTAGCATCTCAACCCCACACCTTCAAGTCTGCAGCTCCTGCCAGTCGGCTCCTCCCATCGAGTTCTGGTCACGCACATGACATCCTCCCCCAGCTCCATCTTCCAGCTGTTGCTCATGGCTTCAGGCCTGGACATCCCTTGTTGGCTCCCTCAGGCCCCCACCAATTCAGCAGCTCTTCCACAAAACCTCCTGAACTCCCATAGCGTTAGGACCTGACCACTCTGACCAAACCCCCTCCCTTTGCCCT
The DNA here is from genome assembly GCF_001604975.1 of Cebus imitator. Classification (NCBI taxonomy): domain Eukaryota; kingdom Metazoa; phylum Chordata; class Mammalia; order Primates; family Cebidae; genus Cebus; species Cebus imitator. The sequence goes on from NW_016107356.1 coordinate 4,763,060, forward strand.
CTATCCACCTGTTTCAGTCTCTTCATTGCATTTATCACCATCCAAAAGGATCTTGTTCACTTGCCCTTTTCCTATTGTCTAACTTCTCAACCGCTGGGTCCTAAGCTCCATGAAAGCAGGGAGATTAAAGTGTTCCGCAGTCTATCCTCTGGGCCTAAAACAGTACCTGGAACATAGTAAGCACTCAATCAACAGCAAAGCACCAATGAACGAATGCTAGCCCACTGTCTCTGCTCAGAATATCACCCTATCAGCAAGACCTTCCCGGATCATCTTATGGAAAAAAGCAATCTCCCTGTCCTCTCCTAGATCTCCCCTCCCTCCTCCTGCCCTCCAAGTCTTACTTTTTCTAATAGCATCATGACTTTCTGATATATTTGATATTTCTTTGTTTGTTTCCCTTCTAAAAAAATGTCAGCCCTGGAGGCAGAAATGCTATTTTATTGTATCTTATTTACTGATGTAGCCTCAGAGCCTAGGACAGTACCTATCCCATAGCAAAGTCTCAATAAATATTTGTCAAAATGGATAGCTAGCGAAGTGGGCAAACTTTCATATACCTGTAACAGAATTTCAGGACTGTCTTCAACACTGCAACTAAGTGCTGTCTTATGTGACCTGACCTTGTTCTAGCAGAAAGCCTAGGGCTCCTAAGGAAAGGGCCTGAAATGCTGGCTAGCACTTAGCCTACATGGAGAGGAAAAGGTTTTAGAGGAAGATCAATCAGTAGGACCCTGAGTTCCTGACAATTGTTACTCTAGAAAGCATGCCTGGAAGCTTACCTAAGCACACAGCCACTGTAATTTCTTTCAGAAACTAAGTGGACGTACAAATAAATGACACTTACGCACACCACAATGGTAGTGTATTGGCAGCAGTCTTCAACTACAATTCATTGACAGCATTTGTGGACTCACAGCCAAGCGCTGAAAGCACTGCTTTTTTTGACAGCTGCTCTCCTAATGGGGCAGCTCTCAAAGACCGGTTTCATTCTGTGACGTCCACGTTGTCCAAATTGTATTCTGCACAATAACTGCAGATTTGAAAGAAATTCCTCCTCCCCATCACCATTATTGATTACTCATACCGGCCTCTCACCCTCCAAAGTGTCTAAATTGTGTGGATTTTGCGGGAAGGGTGGGGGAGAGTAGGGGGTAGGGAGTCGACTCCCAATGTACTGGGTGTCCCCGATGGCGGCATGTCACACCTTCACATAAGGGAGCAAGGTTCGTGACTCAATATCTAAAGGTCTGAAAGATGGTCCCCTTCACCATTCCACCAAAACTGGCCAGCCGCTGGATAATGAGCAACCACGGATCCTCACCCAAACATTGGCTTTTCTTCCAATAGTGCAGATTGGGAATGCAGGGACGTCGTCCCATTTATGAACAGTGAGTCACGTTGCCGCTCAACGTCTGTTTCCTCCTCCCTAGAAATGAGGTGATCCCCTCCTCCCGCGTGTAAAAGCGGGGCGAGAGCGAGAGCGCGGGGGGCGGCGGTGCTGCCCCGCCTTGGGGAACAAATTCGCCCCCCTAGTCACCAGCCTGAGCGCACACTGGGCCAGGCGAGCCTGTGGGACCCCGCGGTGAGCTGCGCGCTCCCCTGGGGTGCTCGGGGACCGGGACCTTCGGGGTGCCGCCCCCACGCCCCGGCCGGGAAGGGCAGGGTCCGCGGCCGGGCGGCGTCGCTGCCTCCCCGCCCCACGCGCGGCCCGGACCTGGGCGCTGCGACCCGCGCCGCCTCCCCCGGCAACAAGTGTCGGCCCTCCGCCCCGACGGCCCGCCCTGCGCGGCCCTCACCCGGCACAGGCCGTCCACGAACACGCGCGGATCCAGGTGGCAGGCGATGGTGGCGCTGGGCAGGTCCTGCAGGTCCACCTCCTCCATCTCGCAGTCAATGAAGCTCCAGTCGCCGCCGCCCTCGTCCGCCTCGGCAGTCCCTGAGAGGGGCGCGAAGGGCCGCAGCGTCACCCCGGGCCGCGCTCGCGCCTCGGCCGCCTCCGCCGCCGCCCCGTGCCGGGGCCCGGCCAAGCCGTCCTCCATCCCCGCTCCCGCGCGTCCCTGTGCACCCCCGCGGGCTGCGCCGGGCTCGCGCTCCGGGGCCTCACGCGCTCCCGTCCGCGCCCGGCCGCGGTTAACCCCCTCCGGGTCGCTCGGCGGCCGGCGGCAGGCGGTCACCAAGCCTCCCGGCGAGGCGGCCTCCCGGCGCCGGCCCCGCCCGCCACCGTTCCGCGCGGGAGGGGCAGAAACTCGACCCGGCGCCCGCCTGCCCAGTCCCGAAGGCCGACCACCGGCGGATCCGGCGGTGGCCCCTTTAAGGCCGGCGCCGGTTGGGTTATTGTACCCCGCCCTTCCAGGAGAGAAGGCCAATAAAGGAACGGAATTCTCTTCACGTGACGGCCCTTCCGCCGCCCGAAGCCCGAAGCCTCAGGGCGGCCATGTTGGTTAAGGGCAAAGTGCCCGTCGCCAGTTCCGCTTTTCTGCCAGCTGCTGCCAGCTGAAGGGCGCCGGGTAGTCCTGGGCTCTTGGGCTCCTGGGCCCTTGGGGTGATAGATGGGGAGGCAACGTTTTTGTGGTTCTCATGCGGTGACATTTTGAACCACAGGGGCCCACTTTTGGGAACTTAAGCGAGACCTAGTCCTGGCTGTGACTCTGGCCCCTGACAGAGGTTAGACGCTTACCGTATATTATCAGTTATAGTCGCAATAAAGACTGAACTATACCATGATAACAATGCCTTACTTTTCTGTTTCAGCGTATTAGTCACTATACCATGGTACACAATTTATATAACTAGAATTAATTTTTCTGAATTACCACTATATGTCATGTACAATAGAAGATAACAAAAGAATGAAGAGATCACCCCTTTCCTTTGGGAAATAGCGGAAAAATAGAGGACCTCAAATGAGCAGATATGTCTCTCTTCCTGAAAAAAAATAATTCTTTTTTTGGACAGTATGATACAGTGAGAACTTGCGTCTAAATTTCAGCTTTGCTATTAACTACCTGGACAAATAACCTGAATCTCAGTGTCTTCATCTTAAATAAATGAGGACATATTACTAGGAATCCAGTAAATGCTTAATAAATGGTAGCTCTGCGTATGCGCTGGGTTCTACGGAGGTTGTAAAATTAGAGTTGTATTTTTTTCTTAACGTAGGTAGGCTTACTCCCTAGTTAGGAACTGATAGTAATTATAACAAAAAGTATATCCTACCAACAGCTGAGATTTATTCAGAACTTGAAATGTGCAGGGTTCTATGATTACTATTATGATAGCCTTGGGGCAGTTTGTGTCCTCAAGGAGCTAAACCCAAGAGAAGTAATAATACCCATGCAGAGATAACTCATAAAATGGAATACGATGTGAAGACATGAAGAAATTGGAACCATCATACTGTGAAAGGAAAATCTTGGGCCCCCAAAATCACTAAGGAAAACTAAAGCTGGAAATGGCTTAGGAGAAACCTTTCTCCCATTCTATTCAAAGTCACCCCTCTGCTCACCAAGACAGATGCAGATCTGATTTGCCACCTTTGGAAAGGCTAATCAGAAATTCTAAAGAATGTAACCCTTTGTGTATCACCTATCTGTGACCTGGAAGCTCTCTCTGCCTCCTGCCTTCGATTCAAGTTGTCCTGCCTCTCCAGACCAAGCCAGTGTACCTCTTACATATACTGATTGATGTCTCATGTCTCCCTAACATGTATAAAACCAAGCTGTGCCTTGGCCACCTTGGGCACATGAACTCAGGACTTCCTGAGGCTGTGTCAGGGGTGTGTCCTCAACCTCGGCAAAATAAGCTTTCTAAATTAATTGAAACCTGTCTCAAATCTTCAGGGTTCACTGTACATTGCTAATGGGCATGTAAAATGATGCAGCCACTGTGGAAAACAATTTGGCGATTCCTCAAAAAGCTCTATGTAGAGCGACCATATGACCCAGCCGTTCCTCTCCTAGGTACATGCTTAAAAGAAATGGAAACATATGCCCAGACAATAATCTGTACACAAAAGTTCATAGCATCATTATCCAAAATAGCCAAAAAGTGGAAGCAGCCTGAATGTTCACCAACCGAAGAATAGGTAAACCAGGAGTATATCCATACAATGGAATATTTTCCAGCCGTAAAAAGAAATGAAGTGCTGATAATACGCCACAATATGGTGGAAGCTTGAAAACATTATGCTGGGTGGAAGAAGGCAGTTACAAAAGGCCACATGTTGTTCCCTTTATATGAAATGTTCAGAATCGGCAAATCCGCAGACGGAAGGTAGTTTAGTGGGTGCCAGGGTTTGTGAAAGGGGAAAACGGGCAGTGACTGCTAAAGGGTAGGTGGCTTCTTTCTGTGGTGAATAAAATGTTCTACGACCAATTGTGGTGATGTTTGCACAACTTTCTGAATACACTAAAAATCTCGGAATTGTACCTTCAAGGGCGAATTTCATGGAATATGAATTGTATTTCAGTAAGGCTGGTATTTTTAAGAGACCACATGATGTTGGATGAAACTCAGCAGAATGGATGACACTGCCGAGTCAGAAACTCTCTGTAAACTTGGCCAGGCAGTGTGAAAAAGGTAACAAAAGGATGAGGCACCGGTTTTGGAAAAACAACGCTCTGCCAGCCTGTTGCTGGGTGGGTCTGTGTTTTCATCCGTAGGACAGTACGCTCTTTCATTCCTGGCTTCATAAGCCGCTTACAGCATGCAAAGTGGGCCTATTGGACAAAGTGTTCAAGGGGAAGGAAAGCACCAACAAAACAGAAAGCCAAATGCATGCAGAGCGAAACCCACCCTCGCAGCTGGCTCTCCGATGTGTTAAGACAGGAGCGAGCAGGAACAACCTCAGGCGAGTGGTGAGAACAAAGTTACCTGTAACTGACTCCAGAATGCAGCTGGCCATTCTGGTCATTGCTCAGATATACCCCACGCCAGATATTTCCCTCCACATCTGTGGATCCCCACCTCTCTCCTCTCTTTCCCCATCTGCACTCCCCTAGGGAGCTAAGTGAAGAGGGTAACGTTTCTTAGTTCTCCGACCAGATCAATTCCTTGTCTGTGTAACCCCGACAATAATAATATTAGTCTCTTCTGTGTAGCTCTTAAATCATCAATGGGTATACACATAAACTAGCTCACATCACGTTAACACACTGGTGTTATTACTGCAGATTCTTAGAACTGAGGCTCAAAGAGATGGATGACCTTCGCACAGGAAAAGCAGCAAGCCAGGCACCATGGCTCACACCTGTAATCCCAGTACTTTGGGAGGCCAAGGCAGGTGGATCACCTGAGGTCAGGAGTTTGAGACCAGCCTGGCCAACAGGCAAAACCCCGTCTCTACTAAAAATACAAAAATTAGCTGGGTGTGGTGGTGCATACCTGCAATCCCAGCTACTCGGGAACCTGAGGTGGGAGAATCCCTTGAACCCAGGGGGTAGAGTTTGCAGTGAGCTGAGATAGCGCCACTGCACTCCAGCCTGGATGACAGAGCGAGACTCCATCTCAAAAATAAATAAAATAAAAATAACAATCAATAGCCTCTCCCGAGGAAGAGAAAAAAATCGAATCTGTGAGCTGTCAACAGCACAGGCAGAAACTAAATAAAACATGCTCATTCAACACAACTTCAGACATCTCCAAGGGCGAAATCAACTAAACCTGGGGGAAATCTCTTAAGAGGCTGTGCTGCCATAAAATGTGTACAAATTCCTCACTAGTTCTTTGGGAATTGTTAGCTGGGTCTCTTTTACCAGCTGTGGCAACAAGACCTAAGATCCATCTCTGCTTCCCCCTTCGGCCCTTAAGTAGAGAGCCTTCCTTTTTTGTTGGCTCAAAGGAGCTGATTTGATCCAGCTCTTCAGATACTAAGAATGGGAAGGAACCAAAATAGGTAAAGAAATGATCTCAGTGATTCTTTTTTTTTTTTTTTTTTCAAATGGAGGAGGGACTCACATTTTAATTAATATATCCTATCACCTCCCAATCATTTCCTCTCCTTGCATTTCCTTCATGTCAGCCATTGCAATTACCCAATATAAAAGGAGAAGAGGCGTGCAGAAAGCCGTGTTTGATTATTTTTGTTCTTAGCACCTGTCTCTTACATCAGTTGCAGCCCAGTTATGCAAACGTGCCTCTGTGTGGATAAATGAGCCTATTCATCTGCCAGGTGGGAAGGTTTTACTCTAGATACTTTTAGTTGCATCCTATTTTGTTCTGGAAATTGAAGGATGCTGTGTGCAGCAGTCACTTGCTAAGTGTTGATTAAATGAACCAAAGGCATTTCTGCACATTCTGAGAAATTATAGACATTTAAAAAATTCATTTAAGGTAGAAGGCAAATTGCTGACTTTCTGAGTGTTTGCTTTTACAACAGTTCCAAAGACTGTTTCAATGAATAAACCCCTTAAATAATTCATTCGGAAGGCTCTAGTTCGTTACCACCTATAAAATGAATAAAAATGCTATGCTATTTTATTGTTATTGTTTTGGTTTGTTTCATTTTAGCAATAGGAACTTTTTTCCCTACTCAAAGTTCATTCTTAAAACCCACTCTTAAAATTTTCTGTTATTTTTTATGGTATTTTGATGCTTTTTAATTTAGAAAGACAGTTATACATTTGATTTGAGGGAAAATATTAGAATTTGGAGACTTTGTCTAAGTGTGGGAAGGAAGGTCACTGACTTTGATGTTTCTCTAAGTTCTCTTTCAAGCGTGTTGACACTCATGTGACTTTTATGTTGAGTTAGGAGTCTTCTGGTTGGCAGTAATCACAAGCCCTGAAGCCAGTTTAAACAGGAGATAATTTAAATTAAGAATGTAGGGCATCTCTGGAAGCCTAAGGTGAGAATACTGCCTCAGGAAGGGTCTAGAAGATGGACCTTGATGCTGTCTAGAAGCTGGGCTGTCTTTTTGGCCCCTGTTGAGGTCATCAGAGGTGGGAGATGGACACATAAGCAAATGGGCCTCCACTTCTGGAAGTCAGCAGCCCAGCACCTCCAGGGAGTGCTCATTGTTCAAAAGGCCTTCCTTTGTTTCACACTAAAAGCACTGTTCCTGCAGGAGCATTGCACACTCTCCAGAAGCCGGATCGACCTGGCCCTCATTCCAGCTCTATCCTTTATTACCACTATGGCCTTGGGGAAGCCACTTGACCTCTCTGAGGTCCTGTGTGTAAAAAGGTGATATGAATAGCTTCCTTCCAGAGGTGCTGCAGAGGCCAGACACAATGCCCAGCTAATGCCTGCCATGGAGGAGGGGATCAGAATGGAAGGATATCAAATTCTCTTGGATCCGGGTTTTTATTTTAAGATCTCCTTCTCTTCTATGTCACAGTGTCTTTGCACAAAATAACAGGTAAGTAGATCTTCCCCTCTGGCCAGCTTCTCAGGAGTGAATACCAGGGCAGAATCTGGATCCAGGACCTGTTGGCTGTTTTGCTTGTTATGAATTCTTTGGATTTCCAGAGGGATGATAGATACATTAGCGACTCATCCCACCCCATCCCTGGCCTGTTGACAGGCCTCCTTGGCTTCCCTTGGAAGCCACCTGTGTGTGCTGGGTCAGCCTGTCCTGAGATCCGCCTGATGTCACCGACATAATTCCAACAGGAGAGATTTCCTGTAAGTCAGGGATGTCCAATCTTTTGGCTTCCCTGTGCTACATTGGAAGAATTGTCTTGGGCCACATATAAAATACACTAACACTGGTGATAGCTGATGAGGTAAAAAAAATTGCCGAAAAAAATCTCATAATGTTTTAAGAAAGTTTACGAATTTGTGTTGGGCCACATTCCAAGCTACCCTGGGCTACACGCAGCCTGCAGGCCGGGGGGTGGATGAACTTGCCGGGGGGTGGATAAACTTGCCGGGGGGTGGATGAACTTGCTTGAAGGGGCTGGGGAAGGGCACCCTCGGTACTTCTCCCAGTGTCCTCCCTCAGGGTTGAGTTTTAACTGCTGTGATGGGTTCCTTCTTTGATTCTACCCTACACTGTGGAAGCCATATCTTATTTGCCAGTGACGTCTAATAGTGCCTGGTGTATTAAATAATGATGACTTCATGCTTGTGTGTTCACCTGGAGGAGGGCCAAAGTGACAACACTAAAAAGTGCTCAGCCAGACTTTGGCCCAAGGGACTCCTACTCCCATTGGAATGCTGTTATGGTTTGGCTGTGTCTGCACCCAAATCTCATCTTAAATTATAGCTCCCATAATTTCCATGTGTTGTGGAAGGGACCAGTGGAAGATCATTGAATCACAGGGATGATTTTCCCTATACTGTTCTTGTGGTAGTGAAGAAGTCTTATGAGATCTGATGGTTTTATAAAGGGAAATCCCTTTTTCTTGGCTCTCATTCTCTCTTTGCTGGCCGCCATGAAAGATGTGTCTTTGCTCTTCCTTCGTCTTCTGCCATGATTGTGAGCCCTCCCCATCCATGTGGAACTGTGAGTCCATTAAACCTCTTTCCTTTGTAAATTACCCAGTCTTGGGTACGTCTTTATCAGCAGCGTGAAAGCAGACTAATACAGATGCTATCTGCAGAGCGTTATCCAGAGGCTGGAACTATGACAGTACACAGAACAAAGTCCCTGCCTTCAGGAAGTGTACTTTCTAGTGGTGGTGGTGGAGGGAAAAAGAGAGGTGGACAATAATTGAAATAGTAAATACAACATGTAGGTGTTGATGATATGCATGGAGCACAAAATAAAGCAAGGGAGAGGAACTGGAAATAGGGCGGAGGGAGGATTTCAGCTCTGGCAACCAGGGAGGACTGAAGAAGCGAGAGTGTGCCATGCCTATTTCTGGAAAGAGCACTCCAGGCAGAGGAGCAGGTGCAAAGGCCCAGGGAAGCAGTTGTTGAGCTTGTTGAAGCAACAGTGCAAGGGTTGTGGTAGGTTTGGGTTTCTTCTGGGGCGGGTGAGTGATCAAGGGGGTGAGTGGTGTTAAGGTCAGAGAAGTGATAGGGTCAGATCATGTAGGACTTCGTAGGGAACAGAAAGGAGTTTGGGTTTCATCCTCATTGAGACAGGGGACCAGCAGAGGCTTGGGCAGAAAGTAGCTAACCTGGTCTCCCTTACAACTATCGGGAAGACTCACTCGGGAGCGGTGTGCACAGGACGCTGTATGGGCACAAGTGTGGGAAACGAAGACCCCTCAGGAGACTGTTGCCATCATCCAGGTGGGAAGTGGTGGGAACTTGGGTCTGGATGGAAGACCCAAAGTGGTAAGAAAATGGTGAGATTCTTTCTATGTTTTGAAGGCTCAGGCAACAGGATTTCTTCAGTGTATTAGATTCCTATGGATGCAGTAATAAATTACCACAAGCTTAGTGGCTAAACAATACAAATGTACGGTTCTTGGGGGAAGAAGTCTACAATGGGGTCAGGAGAACTGTATTTCTTCTGTGAGCTCTGAAGAAAATCGCTTTTTTTTTTTCTCGGCTCACTACAACCTCCGCCTCCCAGATTCAAGCAATTCTCCTGCTTCAGCCTCCCAAGTAGCTGGGATTACAGGCACACGCAGCACCATGCCCGACTAATTTTTTTTTTTTTTTTTTTTTTTTTTTGTATTTTTGGTAGAGACAGGGTTTCACAATGTTGGCCAGGCTGGCCTCGAACTCCCAAACTCAGGTGATCTGCACACCTCAGCCCCCCAAAGTGTTGAGATTGCAGGTGTGAGCCATCACGCCAGCCTATCTGCCATATTTAGAGAAAAGGAGGCATCAAGACTGACTCCATGGCTACAGGAAGGAGCTGCCTCTTACCTGGATAATGTAGACTGTGAGAGGGACAGGTTGGGAACAGCTATCCTTAGCTCACTTTGGAGCAATTCAGGATTGAGAGACCCCTTAGAGGTGACAGTGAGAGACAGGGCTGTAGATGGCATCTGAAGCCACTGGGCCACTGAGATCCCCTAGGGAGTGAGTGTAGCTGTTGACAGGAGAGGCTGGAGTCTGGACCAGGGACAAGGTGACACCCAGACATCAGCCAGTAGTGGTGCCTGGGAAGGGGAGTCCGAGAGGCTTCAGAGCTGCCGGGCAGGTGGGGTGTCCTGGAAACCAAGGCCAGAAAGGTCTTCCTGGAGCAGAAGACCGGTGTTCGTGAATGTCAGCTTGGGAAGAGCCCTCTGTGACTAGCGCTGCTAAAAGGCCAGCTTTGCGGGGACAAGGAACTGAGTCTGGATTTCCAACTTTGGCAGTCCTTATTGACCTTGGAAAGGGAATTTTGGAAAATTACTGGGAAATAAAAGCCCAACTGGGAGAAGAAAAATGGAAGATAATGAGTTTAAGCAACTCTCTCTAGAAGTTGTGCTATAAGGGGAACTGAGAAGTGAAATAGTACATGCAGAGGTGGTGAGAGTGAGGGAAGCGTTTCTTCTGGTTAAAGATGGGACGAGGCACCCCAGGCCTGACTGCGGGTGGGGATGATCCAGGAGAGAGGAAAGCTTGATGGCTGGGGTGGGTGGGGAGGGAATTTCTAGAGCCATCTCTGTGCAGAAGAGTGGGCACCGGGTACATGAACGGAGAGGTGGGCTCCAGGTGGCAAAGCAAATCCATTCATTGACACTAAAGGAAAGCAGCATGCACCGCGCACACCTTGGGCATCAGTGCATGGGGCGATGCAAAACTGGGGCAGGGCTGCTCAAAGCTGCCCGTGGTCACCTCCATCTTCTCAGTGAAAGAGGAGGCTGAGTGTGAGGACAAGAAAGGTGCCATTGAGTGTTGAAGGGAAGAGAAGAAAATGTGATGTGATCTTCTAGAAACGTGGGAGAACAAATGGACTAGAAAAATACAGGAAGATTATGCACAGCAACGTCATGTGAGTACCATATATGTATACAGCATGTAAATAGATGTATAGAATATGCTAATGTTTATGTACAATTACAATTATACTATATGTTATAGATATACACAGATATATGTATATGTCTTATGTATAATGTAACACATGCTGCAACATAATTATAATCTATAGTATCTAATATAAACTCGAAGGTTTATGAATATACGTTTATACGCTATAAATGAATATATAGGCAGATAACATATGTTATAATGTATTACTAAATTGTGATATTATATAATGTACAATAAAAACACAAATATTTATGACTTGTCTGTCTCCCCTACACTATCCAAAATACATGTAATGAATGTTATAAAACACAAAGAGGAACAGGAATTTTTAAAGTATAAGAAAAGAGAAATAAGCACAAATATAGATGTGTCGAGTTCTCATCCTCATTTCTTCTAGAGTGGAGTCCTGATGGAGGCAGGCTCTTTATCTTCACTACTGCTCTGCCTAGCCCAGAATGTCCTGGGCCTAGAGGGGGCTTCAATAAATATTTATTAAATGAACTAATGAAAAATGTATTTTATACTTGAACTTAGCCAAAAGCCTGAGAAATAATGAAAAATATATTTCTTATTGAGAATCACAAATGTTTTGTTTTCTCAAAAATCTTCTGTTAGCAGAATGTGGCGGCTCACGCCTGTAATCTCAGCACTTTGGGAGACCAAGGCAGGCAGATCATCGGAGATCAGGAGTTTGAGACCAGCCTGACCAATATGCTGAAACCCCATATCTACTAAAAAAATAAAAATTGGCTGGGGGTAGTGGTGGGCACCTGTAATCCCAGGTACTCGGGAGGCTGAGACAGGAGAATTGCTTGAACTCGGGAAGCAGATGTTGCAGTGAGCCAAGATCACACCATTCCACTCCAGCCTGGGCAAAAAGAGTGAAACTCGATCTCAAAAAAAAAGAAAGAAAGAAAAGAAAAAAAAATCTCCTGTTATTTTCAGTGACTTATATTAACAGTGTCTTAGTGAGCGTCATGTTATTAAAATGCCTCACCCTTTCGGGAAATCGTGGCGAATCACATGTGGCATGGAGTGCTATACTCACTAAGTCAATACCCGCTTTTCAATCCCATCCACCAAATCTGTAAGGGATTATTATTACCACCACTGAGTAAATTTCCATGCTCCTTGATATCAATGAGCTGTTTTTTCAAATTAATTGGAAGTTGTTCGTTTTTATGTATCACAAATGGGTTTTGAAACTCTCAGAACCCCTTGGGAGCTTTGAAACAGCTGATAAAATTGCATTTCCTATTTAAAAGTGCAAGAAACCAGAGCTTTTACAGGTGTCACACATCGTTTTTTGGCAATAAAATCACTTAATGACAGAAAATGACAGAAACTTTCCAAACTTCTGTTTTCAAAATGTTCTTAGGTAGGGCAGGTCCGTGGCAGAAAGCAGTTACTTTCTCACCCTTTGTTAACTGGCACCTTGAGCTTGAGAGGCGAGGTCAAGTTGGTTTTTTACTTACGTGAAACCACCGCCACGGCTCGAACCTTGTAACCTGGCTGGCAGTTGTTCATGCCCAGAGGGGAGGGGTACCAGCTCTGTTCCTTTCTTGCCATTCATCTCTGCTTGTGTCCTTAGAAATTGCTTCATACCATTTCTTAGCAGGCATTCTTGCCAGACACTTTTCCGTGAGGATTGGCTCAGTTAAAGACTAGACAATATAATCCCCACATTCTCTTAATGAAGATTTGGGATCTGCAATGACAGCACAATTCTGGAAGCAGAGAAGGTGTGTGGAACCAAGTCAGCCCATGCCACCTGGCACCCAGGTGCCCATCAGGGGGCCTAGTGCACCCCTCTGACACCTGCCTGCCTGGCCTCTGCAGCAAGAGCAAGCACCAAGGTCTGCCTACATAATAAAGCAGCAGAGGAACAATTTGCTTTAAAAAATAAAAATAAAAAACCTAGTATAAACAGAAGCCCTATTTTTTTCCCCTCATCCCAGTGAGTGGAGGTCATCACCTTCTACCATGGAGACCTTGACCTATAGGGTGGATAAGCAGGGAATGGTGGACAAGACTCCACCAAAGACAGCTGCTTCCCCCCAGACTGTCTCGCTGTAACTCCTGGACTGCGACTTCAGGCTGTGGGGCTTTACCTAGGTCAGAGACACAGGCTAATTTCCCAAGAACGTATCAAACACAACAGGTCAAAATGAAAGCCATCATCTTTCCTATCCGGTCTGCTCACTCTGCTCTGTTCTGATTGTACTCACAAGCTGCTCAGTAACTAGGGAAGAAACTCAGGAGCCCTGAAAACTGCTCCCTTTGTCTTATCCCAACTCCCCCCGCAACGGACCTGCATGCCCACTCCCCAGGGCCAGTCGCCACGTCCTGTGTACTGTCCCTGCTGAATGATTGTGCCACATCAGCTGAGTGTACTCCCCTCCTGGAGTCCCACTCCTGGTCTCTTAGCTCAGGACTGTATCATTTCTTACGTGGATCACCTAAGCTGCTTCGAGACTGAACCCTTGCTTGAGGACAGAGCTGATGACTTGAGAACTCTCTCCATCCCATGGTTGAGTTGATTACCAGGAACTTTTCCCAGGACTAGGCATCCAAATAAGGATCATCCAGTTCTCTAACAGATGAAGCCTGCGGTCCCTGTATGATGCAGTCCACCCTATGATGCCCTCTTAATTACTTTTATCACTTTTATCAGCAATCATACTTCATTAGAACACTTGTCTTTCTTCTCCGCTAAACCGTGAGCCTCCTGCGGTGGTTTCCTTGTACACAGCATGATACCAGGCACACGCTGTACATTTGACACTTGTGTCTGTGTCATTTGAGAACAGGCAGCTTCTTATGATTTTCTTTTAAAGAGATGGAACCTCTCTCTGTTGCCCAGACTGGAGTGCAGTGGTGCAATCACAGCTCACTGCAGCCTCAAACTTCTGAGCTCTAGGAATCCTCCAGCCTCAGCCTCCCAAACTGCTGGGATTACAGGTATGAGCTACCATGCCTGGACACCTTCTTATAATTATATGTGCATCCCCAACCTCAAGCACTTGACAGCTGACTGCTAAAGAAGTGAGCAGATGAATGAAGGAATAAATGGATGATTGACAACACCCCTCAAATAAACAGAAGAGCAGGTTTTATAAGGCTGCTTCTCAGAGTTTCCACCAATGCCAATTCAGGGAACACTAACCCAAGTCCCCTTTGTTAAATGTGTGCAATTCTGAGTGAGCCGACAGTGCCGTCCTCCATCTGGCTTAACTCAGGAATAAATGTACTCTCCAATAATGGTTGGACTGGATGCATTTCACACAATCTTCCATGAGTATGGAGGTTGTCACTGAGATGTCCACCTGTGCTCCACCTTAGGGGGCACTAGAGAGACCCTAAACGTTGTTCTTGTTGCTTTATATACTAATCGCTTTCCTCAAATTCACATTGATTTTCCAATGCTTGTATAGCTTTTTGTGGAGCAAGTTTTTTTTTTCTTTTTTTAGACAGAGTCTCACTCTGTCATCTAGGCTGGTGTGCAGTGGTGCAATCTCAGCTCACTGCAACCTCCACCTCCCGGGTTTAAGCAATTCTCATGCTTCAGTTTCCTGAGTAGCTGGGACTACAGTTTTGTGCCAGCATGCATGGCTAATTTTTGGAATTCTCTTTTTTTTTTTTTTAACTAGTCATGGGGTTTCACCATGCTGCCCAGGCTGGTCTTAAGCTCCTGTCCTCAAGTCAACTGCCCACCTCAGCCTCCCAATATGCTAGGGTTACAGGCTTGCAGGATTACCTGGCCTGCAAGCATATATTTAAAATCACCTCCTGAGGTGCAACTGACATACACTAAACATATTGAAACTACAATGTGATGAGTTTTGAGAGAGTGAGCATATCCTTCCTCCTGGAAGCATCTTCCTGCTTCTTTGTAATCCCTCCCACCGTCACCTCCACTCCGCTTTACCCCAGTCTTCTTCCTGTCACGATTGATAAGTTGAGCAAGTATGTATTTAATCCGCTTCTTTGTCATACATTTCCTGTTTTTAAATTATTGCTTTATTATCTTATATCTCTCTGGGGTTTTAATTTAATTCAAATATTTTTTGGTCCACAGAATTATTCTCTGCAGCCTCCAAAACAGTTTTGCTGGTATATTTGCCTTGGTCTTTTTCATTTAGCTTGCATTCTGCTTACATGTCTGGTGAGGCTTTATTTAACCAAGGACACTAGGTAGCTAACATGCCTTTCCTTTGCTATTGAGGAAGATTGTTTTCCCAAGGTGAATGGCAGCTCCAAGTGAGGAAGGTTGGAGTAAAGCGCCTGTCTGGCTGTAGTCAGGGAAAGAGTGAGTCAGCTCTCAGCTATGGACCCCCAGACGCTAACGAAGACGTATCCAAGACAGGGTAATTTATTAAGGAAAGAGGTTTAATGGACTGATAGTTCCATGTGGCTGGGGAGGCCTCACAATCATGGTGGAAGGCAAAGGAGGAGCAAAGTCACATCTTACATGGTGGCAGGCAAGAGCGCATCACTTGGGATGCAGCATTGACAAGGAATGTCTTAGCTTCTGCCAGATGTTTGTTCCATTGATTGGAAGAGCCATCTGGGATTTTGCTTGATTCCGTGTGTTGTATATACACATGTATATGTGTGTATGTGTGTAAATAGGTTTGTGTTTATATGTGTATTATGTGCACATGTGCATGTGTGCATATGTGCAGCATGCATGTTTATGTATGTATAGTGTGTATCAAGTATATACTTGTATGTGTGCATGCATGTAATGTGTTTATATATAGCATGTGTATATGTATGCCAATGAATTTGTGCCTCTCTGTACATAAATGTGTGTATGTATACATATGTATATGCAAATTTGAGTGTCTGTGTATATAGGTATATATGTATGAGAACATGTATATGCATGTGTATATGTGCATGTGTATGCACACAGTTGTGCATTTGTGTTCACACATGCACATCAACTGGTACAGCTGTACAAGTTTTTTCTATACAGAAGCTTCAAGTATCCCCATTTCAATCCTCTGCTTATCCTGACCCTGGGGACTCTCTTGGGTTTTCTCAGCTGCAAGCCATCTGTGAGGAGACACTCATTTCCCTTCAAAGCTATGTTAATTGTTTTTATTTTTGGTAAGTTGGGTTGAGGGGCAGGTTGAATCCTCATGCAGGCTATGCCCAGAGGGCCTCCTGTCCCTCAACCACAAATACTCCTGGAGGCTCTTTGGCGTGTTTCCAAGTCACATGTGCGACCAAGGCCCCATCCCCTCTGTAATAGTCTGTTCTCATGCTGCTAATAAAGACATACACAAGACTTGGTAATTTATAAAGGAAAGAGGTTTAATGGACTCACAGTTCCACATGGCTGGGGAGGCCTCATAATCATGGCACAAGGCAAGGGAGGAGCAAAGTCATGTCTTACATGGTGGCAGGCAAGAGAGAGCATATGCAGGGAGCTCCGCTTTATAAAACCATCAGATCTAGTGAGACGTGTTCAGTATCACAAGAAAAGTACGAGGGAAACTGCCCCTATGATGCAAGTATCTCCCAGCAGGTCCTTCCCATGACACATGAAGATCATTACAATTCAAGGTGAGATTTGGGTGGGGACCCAGAGCCAAACCATATCACCTCCTCCTACAATGTGGAAGCACCAATGCCATTTTATTTTAAAAACATAAATGTTTTTCCTTCTGCTACCACAATGCACTTGTTTTTTATTAGTTGTGGCCAGAAGAGAGCTGGAGTCGTAGGTTATTTTCTACTTTAAATGTAGACTCTACACAGCACGTTGGAGGCAGATGCATTTCCTTGCTGATAAGGTGGGCTCCCTTACTACAGTGGAAAGGCCCTTTGCAGGACTCCTGTGCCCACCTCACTTTCATGTCAGGAACAACCAAGTTTCCTTAGAAAACAGCCCTGGTGTTGCAGATGATGCTGTGATGAAAATATTCAAAGTATTCTTTTCCTTTACCCAACCTCCTTGCTAAGACTTCCCTAATAAACATAGTCTTGCCATATGACCCAGCAATTATATCCCTTGGTATTTACCCAAATGTGTTGAAACTTATGTCCACACAAAAATGTTTATAGCAGTTTTATTCGTAATTACTAAAATATAGAAGCAACCAAGATGTCCTTCAATAGGTAAATGGATAAACAAACTGTGTTGTACCATACCATGAAATGTTTTTTAATGATAAAAAGAAATGAACTCTCCGGCTATGGAAGGGCAAGAAGGAATCTTAAATATATGCTGCTAAGTAAAAGAAGCCAAAGTGAAAAGGCTACACAGTCTGTAATATCGACTACATGACATGATGGAAAAGACAAAATAATGGAGAAAGTAACAAGATCAATAACCATTGATCCAGAAGTTAGGGGGAGTGAGGAGGTGAATAGGTGGGGCACAGTAAATTTTTAGGTCAATAAAATTATTGTGTGCAATACTAAAATGGTGGACACGTGCCATTATACATTTGCCAAAACCCATAGAATATACAGTACTAGGTATGAACCCTAATGTGATCTATGGACTTTGGTCAATAATAATGTATCTCTATTGGCTCATCAATTACAACAAATGTTCTTTACTAACACAAGATTTTAACAATAGGGAAACTGTGGGTTGGGGTGGCAAAGAGGCACCTGGAAAATCAATATATTTTTCATTCAATTTTTTTGTACACCTAAAACTTCTCTAAAAAACAATCTATTAGTTTTTTTTTTTTAAATGTCTAGTAGTATGCCCACAAAGCACCTGATTTAAAGGAGGAAAATAAACCTGCCAGAACAAACTAGTTTGAAAATCGCACCTCTTCAGGATAATATAGAGAGCATGTGTTAAAATAACGATTTCAATTTTAGAGTAGCGAATTGTGAGGGTTTTTCTCGCCTTACACTTACAGAGAATAAAATGCATTTGTCTTTTGGGGCCACTCCAAGCAAATTGCAAGATGAGGGAGAGGAAGCTGTGGAAACACCACCACCTAGTGGTAGAAGGCAGACTTGCAAAAAAGTGGCCTGAGGCTTTGCACAATTCATTTTCCACTAACGCTGGGACGTGCTCACATCCCTTTATAAAAGCTGGGAGAAAGAAGAAATAGGGGAAGGAGAGAAAGGTACATGGCTGCCCAAGTGGTTGGGAACTTAACATTTTCCATCAGGCTGACAGACCTAGGGAAAATGATCAGATCCGGAGAGCTCAGAGGCTGCTACACAGACAAAAGTGACTGAAAAAGGCCCTGCGGGACCTGATTGCTTAAAAACGCCCCTGCTCTACAGTACTGCCCACACGTACTGGATGTGAATCCCCACAGAAGGCAACAGGCAAAAAAATGCAGGGTGCCCTCATGCAATGAGTGCGTAGGGGGTACTTGTTCTGGGCCAGGTACCCCCGTAGGCATTGGGGATAAATATTATATCCAAAAGACTGTCCCAGCCATCTGGAAATAGGGGCAGCTTTCAAGTCCTCCTTCCTGGGTGCACACAGATGTATCCCTTGATCGTGAAAGGTGTGTGGGAGGAAGACTTTGGAAGGTAACTCTGTTTCTAGGAAGGGCTCCTCGCCAAGAGGGTGTGTTTAAAGGGACATCTCCACCGAGACTGGGAAGACCCACTGGGCAAGAAGCAGGGAGGTGATGGAAAGTTAGCCACATCCTGCCTTTGCTTCAGGTCTGAGGGAGGCGGGAGTGTGGAGGGCGACACAGCAGATTCACCAGCCTCTGATGAAGTGCTTTAGCTGGTTAACGAGTGCCTGGTTCTAGGTGACTTTGCCTCAGCAGAGGAGCGTTCCTTCGATGACGGGATTCCAGGCAGCGTCAGCCTCTGCTGCCCCTTTGTCACCGCTGAGCGGTGCACACCTAGACTGTCCTATGATTGCTTTCCCAGGGTTGCGCTAATAGAGTAGCACAACTGGGTGGCTTGGAAGAAGGGAAACTGACCCTCTCATGGTTCTGGAGGCTGGAGTCTGAAGCCCAGGTGTCAGTGGGGTCATACTCCCTGACTATGAAAGCTCGAAGGGAGCAGCCCTCATTGCCTCTTCCAGTTTCGGTGGCCCCTGGTGTTCCTTGGCTTGTGGCTGCATCCCTCCAACCTCTGTCTCCATCTTCACATTTGATTGGCATAATATGTCACATCAGGAGAACACAGCAGTTCAGTGTCGGCGTTTCTGTCCCTCTGGTATACCTGTGAATTTGAGGTCTTTCAAGCTAAGGGGAATGTCTGCTGAGCTCTTTCTGCCCAATACAGGGCCATCTTGGAAGCCTGCACGCCTCTTGACAGCTGCCCTGATATATTGTTGGTAACCTGAATGGACTCCTATGAAGAGAAAACAGCAGGTGTTGTTATCTGCTCATAAATATTGAATGCCTCCACTCAAGAGAATGGGGGCTGAAGTTCCATCCAAGCAGCTCCTCAATGCTTGTAACAAATCTGAACTTGCTCTCCCCACTGGAATATGAGCAGCTTCCCTGCATCTTAGCAGGTGGACAATGGTTATGCTGCTTCTGGAAGCTCCCACCCTGAGAAACGTTCATCATATCCTGGTCTTGAAGCAAATCAATAATTGGTGTCCAACGGAAAGTGGGCTCTGTCCATTAAAGCTGGGGACTCCAAGCAACCACCTGAAATGCCTCTCGTTGGACATGAAAATGTCTTATGAAATTCTGAGGCTGTTGAAAGTTTTATCTGGACAATTTCACCAGAGAGCTCCATGCCGCAAATGGAACCAACTGCCTTGAGGGATATTAACGTGGATGTGTAGCACCAGCTCCAAAATGACAGTCCCAGAGATGCCCTAGGTGTTGGGTTGTAGGATCAAGGGGAGAGCTGTGACAGAGAAGTCAAAGGAAAAGGGAACCGAGCAAATCCCCAAATGTGAGGCTCCTCTGCCAAGTGGGTCATCTGCACGCTGATGGCAGGACTTGGAGCCATGCGTGGTGTCACCTGTTGCATCTCCTTCCTCCTCCCACACTGCTGTCCCACTTCACTGATTCATTTTTCTCCATAACATTTATCACTGTTTCACACAGTAGACTTGTAATTATAGTATTGTAAAACATTTTCAATTATTGTGCCTGCATTTGTTTACTATTGCTTGCATAACAAATCATTATAAGCTTAGTGGCTTAAAACAATGCACTGTCCCTCCCTTTCTCCCTCCCTCCCTCCCTCCCTCCCTCCCTCCCTTCCTTCCTTCCTTCCTTCCTTCCTTCCTTCTTTTCTTCTTCCAAGACTGGGTCTCGCTCTATCACCCAGGCTGGATTGCTGTGGCTTGATCTTGGCTCACAGTGACCTCTGCCTCCAAGGTTCTAGTAATTCTCCTGCCTCAGTCTCCTGAGTAGCTGGGACTATAGGCGCCTGCCACCATACCTGGCTACTTTTTTGTATTTTTAATAGAGATGGGGTTTCACTGTGTTAGCCAGGACGGTCTCAATCTCATGATCTCATGATCCACCCACCTCAACCTCCCAAAGTGCTGGGATTACAGGCTTGACTGATCGCATCCGGCCTTATTTATTTATTTAAAAGTTTGGAATTCAAAGTTCCCAATGGGTCTCACTGGGTTTCACTAAAATGAAGGTGTTGGCAAGGCTGTGTTCTATTCTGGAGGCAGAATCCATTTTCTTGCCTTTTCCAGCTTCTGGAAGCTGCTCGCACCCTTTGGCTTGCAGCTCTCCTCTGTCTTCAAAGCCAGCCAGCCATCCCACCATCTCGATCTCTGGTTTCATCAGTTCATCTCTCTCTCTCTCTCTCTCTCTCTCTTTGTCTCTCTCGGAGACAGTCTCACTCTGTCACCGAGGCTGGAGTGCAATGGCATGATCTCAGCTCACTGCAACTTCTACCATCCAGGTTCAAGCGATTCTCCTGCCTCACCCCTCTAAGTAGCTGGGATTACAGGTGGCCCCCCATCATGCCCGGCTAACGTTTGTATTTTCAGTAGAGACAGGGTTTCACCATCTTGGCCAGGATGGTCTTGAACTCCTGACCTCAGATGATCTGCCCGCCTCGGCTTCCCAAAGTGCTGGGATTACAGGCGTGAGCCACCGTGCTTGGCCCACTTCATCTCTTTCTCTGACTCTGAAAACTCTTCTGAATTCCTTTGTCATCTTTTAAGGACATTCAAGATTACACTGGCCCTTCATAGACAATCTAGGATCACCTCTTTATTTGAAAGTTAGCTGATCAGCAGCCTTAATTTTATCTGCAAACTTCGTTCCTCTTTACCATGTAACATTCACAGATTCCAGGAAATTAGGGCATGAACATCTTTCATGAGGGTATGAAGGAAAACTTCAAACCATTTTTCCTCAGCCCTTGCATCACAACAACAACAAATACAGAAGACTTCTGTGACCGGCTAGGCACAGTGGCTCATGCCTGTAATCCCAGCACTTGGGAGGCCAAGGTGGGCAGATCACTTGAGGCCAGGAGTTCAAGACCAGCCTGGCTAACATGGCAAAACCCCATCTGTACTAAAAATACAAAAATTAACCAGGCGTGGTGGCAGGCGCCTGTTATCCAAGCTGAGGCAGGAGAATCGCTTGAACCTGGGAGGCAGAGGTTGTAGCAAGATCGTGCCACTGCACTCCAGCCTGGGTGACAAAGCAAGACTTTGTCTCAAAAAAAAAAAAAGAATTCTGTGACCAAATGTGTGGGGATTATGGGAATTACTTCCCACACACCAAGCAAGCAAGCAATTCTGCATTCTACAGCAGACACCAGGTGGGTGTCCTCCAATTCAATTTAATTCTGACACTTTCTACCTGGGGACAGTCTCAGAAACCACAGGCCTGGGCTCAGTCCCACAAGACTGGCCCCTCCTTCCCACCAGCCCCAAGTCCAGGTCTCGGTAACTTATAACCAACTGGTTTCAAGTTGGGGTTTCCAAGACCGCATTTGGGTTTGATTAATTTGCTAGAGAGCCTCACAGAATGCAGGGACACGTTTGCTGCTGTTCGCTGTGCACCCCGTCTCAGCCCTTTTACGCTTCTCTCTCTCTCTCCCTTTTCTCACTTGAAACTGTCCCCTGGTTCCATAGTAATAGAGGGAACAATTTCTCACTCATCGCCATTGTGTGCATATGCCCTAATTTACTCAACCAGTTTCTAACTTAACCAGTTCCCTGCTGATGGACATTTGGTTTGTGTCCTACCTTTTGCTATTAAAAACAGCACTTCTGTGAATAGCTTGTGCGTATATCTCCTTTGCATTTTTTTTTTTTGCCATTGTAACTTTGAGAAAGGTTCCTAGGAGTGGAATTGCTGGGTCAAAGAGCAAATGCTTATACGATTTTGCTGGGTAATGTCAAGCTCCCCTGTATGGTATAATGCCACCCAATTCATGGTTTTTACTGTATGTCTCTTTCTCTTATGCTGTTAAACCAGAAACTTTATATTTTACTTATTGCCACAACATTCCATTCAAGAGAAAAAGTATATGGACAGACTAAGCTTTTAGTTTCCATCACAGGTTTTATTCAGTGTGTCTGTGAAATGAAGTTTTATGAGTTCATGAAAACAAGCCAACTTAGCGACTAAGTTGCCGCTTACAAAGGGGCCCTAATGCCATAATTTCAGTGTTCACAGCTGGCTATTTCAGCATCGTTAAAACTACTGTGCTTTGAAATTATTTCAATGAAAAAAATTCACGCTGTCCCCAGGGGCAAGAATCCTGGTACCAAAGTATCCTATGATGGCACTGCATGTTCCTCAAATCCAATAGAATATAAAACTCCCTCCTGCACAGGGTGTTGAATTTCCTCCAGCATGAAGTCCCCTCTTTGGTTACAAATCCCACTTTGCTCCCAAATCTAGGACTCAGGGTTCTGTTTGCCTTACATCACCTCCAGAGGAAGCCGGCCGGCTCCACGGGCCAGCCCATGGAAACTTGGAAAGAGTTTGATTCTACTTATCTGAGCACAGAAACAACACACCAGCCTGTCTGATACAGGTAGGTGCGTCACGAATTCCAAGGCTGACCCACCGAATCAGGGAGCTTGGGTCCCATGATCTAGGGCTTTTGCCAGCAAGTCAAGACTGTAAATTCCTGGAGGCTGATCACCTGCCAAAAACCCCTTCACAGGTGAACGCGTGCTGAAAGGGGGCTTATATACCTTGGATATATGATCTGCCCTCCTGACAAGCCACAACAGCACTTAAAAAGGCTTGTGAAAGGATGATGCCCGTGGAAGAAAACAGGAACTTTGACCTCCCAGAGCCTATGGATACCAGGGAGGGATCGGGTGACTGATTTTCTCAAAAGCTTCCTGGTGGAATAAATGAGTTTCACAGGTAGGCCCTGGAACAAAACAAGGCTCACTGAAACTAGCCCATTGTTGGCTTCAGTCAAGTTTAAAGGGAAGGTTGGGCCTTTTTAAAGAAGTGGGATCTACATCAGCTGTGTAAATTTTACAAGAAGTACGTGAAACGTGCATGAAGTACATTGTAGGAGGTATATGACTCAGCCAGAGTGGAGTTTTAATAAAGATGCTGCAGATTCATTAAGAAGACAGGTCATTAGAAAAACCCCAGAGTTGGCCGGGCGTGGTGGCTCGCGCCTGTAATCCCAGCACTTTGGGAGGCTGAGGCAGGTGGATCACAAGGTCAGGAGTTCGAGTCCATCCTGGCCAACAGGGCGAAAACTTGTCTTTACTAGAAATTATCCAGGCCTGGTGGTTTACCCCTGTAATTGCAACTACCCAGGAAACTGAGGCAGAAGAATCGCTTTAACCCGGGAGGTGGAGGTTGCAGTGAGCCGAGATTGTGCCACTGCACCACAGCCTGGAGACAGTGCGAGACTGTGTCAAAAAGAAAAAGAAAAGCCCAGTGCTTACAAATAAATCCAGAAGAGATCAACATTTGGAAATTCAAATTGCTAATCTCTTTAAAAAGTTATTCTTTTAATTATATTATTATTATTATTATTATTTTGAGACAGAGTCTTATTCTGTTGCCCAGACTGGAGTTAAGTGGCGTGATTTCGGCTCACTGCAAACTTCATGTCCCGGGTTCAAGCGATTCTCCTGCCTCAGTCTCCTGAGTAGTTGCGATTACAGGGGTAAACGACCAGGCCTGGATAATTTCTAGCAAAGACAAGCTTTCACCATGTTGGCCAGGCAAATCACCTGAGGTCAGGAGTTCGAGATCAGCCTGGCCAACATGGTAAAACCTCATCTCTACTAAAAATCTAAAAATTAGCCAGGCATGGTGGCACGCACTTGTAGTCCCAGCTACTCGGGAGGCTGAGACAGGAGAATTGCTTCAACCCGGAAGGCGGAGGTTGCAGCGAGCCAAGATTGCGCCACTGCACTCCAGTCTGGGCAACAGAGCAAGACTCCATCTCAAAAACAAACAAAATAAATAAGTAAAGGCTTGAGGAACAAAACACTCTTTTCAGCCCTGGCCTTGAAGCAGCAGCTTAAATGCAGGCTCCTTTCCACCCTGGACCAGGGGGTCACCCTCTCTGCAAGGCAGAGTGGGGTCTGTGAGCACAGGGAAGGGAGGCCTGCCTGGGGCTCTGCCAGAAGTCACCTGGCAATTGTTGAAAATTTGAATCATTGGCACAATTGCTTCAAGTATACCTTTGCCAGAGCCAGAAAAGTTCCTTAAGGGAAGGAGAGAACCAGCATTCCATTCGAAGTCAAATTTAGATCAAAGGTACAGACCTTTGATCTAAACATTTTTAAGGCACTAGAATAAATAGAACAACTCCCCGTAAATCAAATTCTCTTCAATAATCTCATTCCAGGGCCAATAGCTCTGTATTGGGCGCCTCTATTAGCAAAACACCAGAATTCTTTGAAGCAGACACTGCCAATATCTCAATACATGTAAATATGTCAATACGCTTTATGCATTTATATATAAGCATTTTAGTCATGAATGTTTATGTTAATAGAGAATGTCATTAGACTCATATATCATGTTCACTATACAGGGGTGTCCATTCTTTTGGCTTCCCTGGGGCACGTGGAAAGAAGAAGAATTGACTTGGGCCACACATAAAATATACCCACAACAGCTGATGAGCTAAAAAAAAAAAATGGCAAAAATATCTCACCATGTTTTAAGAAAGTTTGCGAATTTGCATTGGGCCATATTCAAAGCCGTCCTGCGCTGCATGTAGCCCATGGGCCACGGGTTGGACAAGCTTGCTCTAAAGCCTACACCAAAAATGTGTATTAAGGAAGGTTGATTCCCATAGATTTCTCAGTATGTGCTCGGATTTACTTTCTTCCTCATTCCCCCAGAATGTCATGCCCCCACTTCCTGGGGGGTGGGCACCCCTCCGCTTGGGGACCACTATTCCTCATTTCCCTGCTTCTGGAAGTGCCGTTTGAGGTTGAATGGGATCCTTATTTTCTCAGATGTTCCGTTATTCCATGATTCAGGCTTCCGAGGAGAAGACGGTAGTGGGAAGGGACTGACATTTATTAGGCATCTGCGTGGGTGATGTACTATGAGCTCCTCATATCCAGGACACAAGGGTTATCTCCATTATCTCACCGGGCACCCGAGGCCTGTCCTGCACCCGCCACAGAGCTAACCTGCTCCAAGGACTCAGGAAGCTGAAGACCAGACCCTGAGGCCAGCATAAAGGCTTGCTGTTTTATTTTTCTCTTTGGGATTTTTTTTTTTAATGGTTGTTTTGCTTCTTTAACTTTTTGAATTTGGCAACTTCTTGAGGGTCACACTGCTCCTTCTCGATCCCATGGGAAGCTTTTCTGAATTGTTTACCAATGGTTTTCTTTGGGGAATCTGTTTAGTGCTGGGGTTCTCAGCATGGGCACTGGTGGTGTTTGGGGCCAGGTAGTTCTTTGCCATGGAGGCTGTTTGTGCATTGCAGGATGTGTGGTAGTATCTCCAGCCTGACCGCTAGTTACCAGCAGTACTCCCCACATGCTGCGACAACCAAAAATGGCTCCAGACATTGCCACATTGCCGCTGGCTGAGAATTGCTGGTGGAAAAATCACAGTCCCACAGTTGGTCAGGCCCTCTTCAGACCACACCCCCAACCCATTACTCTTCGATGGTGAGCCCAGCACAGTTTTTAGGTCTTGGACTTCCAAGGTTGGAGCCTCCACTTTTCAGGAAGAGGTTGCATTAGATTTGTAGAAAGTGGGGACCAATGCATCATCCAGGCCACCTTCATCCCCCGGACTGCCACTGCGTCCTCCTAAATCATCTCCTGCATGTTTTACATGCACAGTGGTCCATACCACCCCACAGTGGACAGGGGTGCCTTAATGCTTTCAGATAAAGCCCAGATTTTTCTGATGGGGCTCATGGGGCCCTTCAAAGTGCAGTCCTTGGCCGGGTGTGTGGCTCATGCCTACAATCCCAATACCTTATGAGGCTAAAGTGGGAGGATTGTTTGAGGCCAGGAGTTCAAGATCAGCTTGGGCAACATAGTGAGACCCCATTTCTACAAAAAATAGAAAATAAAAAAATTAGTGAAGAGTGGTGGCTTGTGCCTCTAGTCCCGGCTACTTGGGAGGCTAAGGCAGGAAGATTGGTTGAACCCAGGAGTGTAAGACTTTAGTGAGCCATGATTGCACCATTGCACCTCCATCACGGACAACAGAGTGAGGCCCTGTCTCTAAACAAAGAAAGACATTAAAAAGGTAGGAACCAAGTGCAGCCCTTTCCTGCCCCTCCAGGCCTCTCCGTTCACACTTGGCTCCATTCTCACAGAGACTTTTTCCCCTGGCATGTGCCTTGCTCTGGGTTTTTCCCACACCTTTTCCTTGCCTGGAATTCCATCTCTCACCTTTTTCCTGGTCAGTGAAACCTCTCTTCATACTTCAGGCGTACCTCACAGCTGACCAACCCTCCCCGTACCTGCCTGGCCTGGCTCTAGGTCACAGTTGGGCACTCCTCCTGGATACTCCTAGATATGCAGAACATTTACTTCCTCATGTTGTCATTGCTTGTCTAATTGTCTGAAGCCCTTCAGGAATGAGGCTGCACAAGGACGTAGGCCAGATGGCCCCGTGACACCTGTGTCTTTGGCCCCAGCACAGTGGCTGGCAACCAGCAGGTCCCATTGCGTGACTGCTGACTGCATGCACACATGGCACGATGCTTGCAACCAGGTACTTGCTTCCCCAGCCTTAGGAAGGGTTAAGCTCATGGGGTTAGGTTCACAGACTCTGGAGCCTGGCTGTCTGGGTACACTGTGGGGCTCTGCTGCTTTCCAACGGGGTGCCCTTGGGCAAATTGCTTACCCTCTCTATCCCACACCTTTACATCATCGGCATTTACATCAAGGATTATATTAATCATATGAGTTAATGTATGTTACATGCTTACGGCAGTGCCTGGCATATCGTCAGCACCATATAGGAGTTTGCTGTTCTAGTTCAAAAACTCTCCGTAGAACTTATCCTCGCTAACAGGATAAGACTTTTGATTTCAGGAGGGATAGGAGGTGATTAGGATGATGAAGGGAGGGAGATGGGGAAGCTGGGAGTTCCTCACGCGAAAGAGGAAACCAAGAGCCTGGAATTCTCAAGCATAACATTGCGCCCTCAGAGAAGTGGGTGGGAAGATTCCGGAGACTCGCTTATTCTACAAACATTTATGGTAGATTGATGTTTGGGTCCAAGAAAGGAGAATGAAACTCTCTTTTTTTCCATCCTCCCCTTTTGGACTCTTCCCAGGACTCACATGAATGAACGTCTCTGGACACCTAATCACCATTTATCAATCTCATTTCTATGAGAAAAATGCATTTCAAGTTCCTACCCTCCAGCTTGTCAACAAATTCATTAATAAAGAAGGGAAGATCAATTATATAAAGACTTTTTTTTTTTTTTTTGTCTTACTATCAAGCATTTGGATGAAATGGAAAAGTGAAATCTGCCCAGCAGGCATTTCTAACTCCCCATATTTAGCCATGGAATAGTTAGGCTAATACCCGAATTCTCCATTTACATTTTCCGTTTGCATTCACAGGTCTGGAGACATAGAGAAATTACTGGTGTAGTGTCAAGTCTAAGTTTTAACGCCTTGAGGGAAAGCGACTTCACACTTCTGAACAAGTTTATCATGAGTGGAGGAGAAATGTTCTTCTGGTGCTTGAGCCTGAGTTCATGAGCTCACACTGACCTTTGGCAGATCTCATCACTGATTATTTGAGCTCACACAGCTACAAAGTGGAAGCCACTGCATTATTTGGCAGCTGTTGAGTTTATTTGGTTGTTTAAACAACGCAGTCATGCTGGTGGAGGAGGAGGGGCAGGCAGACAGCAATCACTGGCTCTGTGCACACCTGTGCTCTGTGCCCTGAACAAGGCAAGGGCAATATTGGCCTGACGTAGGGGTTCTGCTGGTCACTTGCTGTCCCACACACCTGGGTTGAACTCCTAGCTTTGCTGCTTTCCAGAGTTATTTGATGCTGCGGAACCTCAGTCTGCTTATCCCCTGTAAAATGGGGATAGCGATTTTAGTTACCTCAAAGGGGCCTGAAAGTCCAGAGTGATCTAATTCACAGGTAGAGCTCAGCATATTAAAATAATCATGACCCATTAGCTATGACTGCTCCTGTCTCTGGGGGTTCAAGAGCAGGCACACTTATACCAGGGGAGAGAACTGATTAGTAAGAGCCCCTTGTTGGGCTTTTGGACTTTGGAACAGGGTGAGGAATGAAGCAGAGAGAGGGTTGATAAATTGATTTGCACAATAAATGAGGAGGGACTTGGGCGTTGCTAGTAGGCAAGCTGAGAGAGGATTTGAGTTGAGGTGGGCAGGGACCAGCCCCGACCCGATGCCCATTACTGGCCCTAAACCTTGAGTGAGCAACTCCCATAGCAGGGGGCCATATATCCTACTTTTCCAGGATAGCCTCATGGTTTGCACCTGTGGCCCAGAGTAATCACTTTCACTCTCAAACGTGTTTGGGTTTGGTTGTAAATTACGTCCTAACTATGCCCAACTGCCTTCTGGGAGATGATGTGTTAGAAAAACCACAGAAAAGAGGCTGCATTCATCTGGGCTAAGATGAGGAGGAGCAAAGAGAGTAGCAGGTGGAGATGAGTTTGCAGTGGGGCAGATGCAGGTGGTTAGAGCAGAGGGAGCCAGCGGAGACAGAGGCAGAGCTAGAAGATGAGGGATATTCAGGAACTAGCATATGGATTGTGTTTAGAGTATTTTAAGGTACAATTTGCATATATTGAAACACAAAAATTACAAGCCCCCCAAAGTCCCCTGTCTCTCTTTGTTGGCAATCCTCGTTCCCCGCTTTCTACCCTCGGGCAACCAGTGATGGTTTTGACTTGGAAATAGTGTCTTATAAGTGGGATCATACAGTATGCAGCCTTTTGAGTCTGGCTTTTTCGTTTTCATAAATGCACTTGTAGTTCATCTGTTGTGTTGCATGTATCTGTAGCTTATTCCTTTTTAATACTGAGATGTCTATTTATCCATTCCCCAGTTCCAAGACTTTTAGGTTTTTTTCATTAGTTGTCTTATTTTGACAAATCAGTTCACCTGTATAACCTGCATTCCTCTCAAGAGAAATGCCAGTTTCGCTTACTGTATCACTGAGAAACAAATTATAGTTTAAGTGTTCTTAACCTCTTCTGACTTATGGGCCCTTTGCTAGTCTGGGAAACCCTTCTTTGAATAATGTTTTCAGTGCAAAAACCAAAATGTACAGGATCTCAAGGAAGCCAATTTTATTGATGTATAGTTATCAAATATTAAGAAATGTGTGATGCAGACACATACAGTGTTTCTTTATGGTTACAATAAATAAGATAAAGAGGCAGGTCTAATAACTACAGAAATTTCCAAGTAGTAATGAGTGTAAGTAATATTTTGAGATAATTCACACCTGTAATGAGATATAAAAAAATCTGCGATTCTTCTTAGGGATAAAGTCACAAGTACAATTATGACTATTACCATTTGTTCCCTGTATTCATAAAGAAAGGAAATGCTAAATTTCAGTGTGAGGTTGGTGAATATAAAAATATGATTTTTCCTTATGAACCTCCTGAATTCTATTTGTGTATCTTTCGGGGACTTTGATCATGCCGCCTTCGTGTTAGATGATCCAGCTTTTGTTGCTACAACTTTAAAGGAAACTTGGGATGGGGTCTGAGGGGGGGGACTCCTTTTTGCTAGCTCCCATTCTGCGGAGACAGAATCCAGTTCCTTTTCTCTGCTGGCTGGCATCTGTGGATTCATGCATAACCCACCTATTTCAAGTAGCTACGTAGTCTCTACTTGTTTCTGTGACTCCAGAAACTGCTCAGTTTACAACAGTCTAACAATTATGCCTTCAAATCTGATGAAAGAGAACTTTAACAAAGCCCCCAAAGTCCTCTGATAGGTGAAACATCTAATCTTATCTCTACCGAGGAGACCTGCCACCCGAATTTATAGCAGTGTACACTCCCTTACAGCAAAAGCGAAAAAAATAAAAAATAAGAGTTTAGTTAGGCATAGAAAAAATGCAATGGATATTTTGTGAGTTCTGAGTTTCTCTTGAAATGTGAGCCAATTCGATTCTGGGAAAATTCAACTTCCTTGTTTGAAGACAGCTTATAAAATGGCTTTTGAGTTTTATGTATACCAAATGCTTCTGCACTCACCCAACAGGATTTTTTCAGGTGTAATGAATATACATGCACCAGTGAGTTACAGACTAGCAATGCCTTAAAACCACTTATATTTATAAGGATAAATAAATGTGTCCAAATAATCAAATCTTCACCAAATACGGTTATTTTGAAGTATATTTCCCATTTTCTCACTCCACAAAAAAAATCTAGGGCCTTCCTCACTTCCTATCATGTACCTAACTTGTTTTTAGACCTTCCAAGTTCCATATGGTCAGAAGTTACCTAAATTACACTCACTCACCAGAGCTCTCGCATAGGGTAACTTCAAATCGTTGTCAAGGATTTTCTACAAGAAAAGCAGATTTCCCACTTGGTCTTAGATGCCTTAAAATTTTTAATGAGTGCCAAACTTTTATTTCTCAAATAGAGATAGGATTTAAAGTACAAATCCTTTTTGGAGTGGTTGCTCACTGACCCAGGCTCACTTGAAGATATAGATGGTTGGCCCATAGAGCAGTATTCCCAAACCCCAAAGAATGGGAGGCATTGCTGCAGAACCTACAGAACAGACGACAGGGTCCTGCATCGGAGCAACTGGCTAAATAATTTCTGAAAATAAGGCCTAGGAATCTTCCATTCAGGCACACTTTCCTATCAATTCTGATGTGCAACTATTTGGGTACTATTGCCTTTGAGCACTGAAATTCTAAATGAAAAATACCTTACCTTTGTGTTCACAGTGTATGAATTTTGTTCACACAGATTCTTACTTGGTCCCAAATAAACTTGTAAGGTGTGTAGGGAAGAGATCATTTTCCAATAGTGTAGGTTCAGAAACCAAGGATTAGAGGTGTTAAAGGACTCATCCAAAGACATCCAGAGACTGAAAAGAAAGAAAAGAGGGAGAAGAAAGTGCTGGTCTGCCCTTGGCTTATCGAGTGTGTGTGTGTGTGTGTGTGTGTGTGTGTGTGTGTGTGTGGTGACAGGTCTTGCTCTGTCTGCCAGGCTGGAGTGCAGTGGTACAATCTTGGCTCACTGAAACCTCCACTTCCCAGGTTCAAGTGATCCTCTCACCTCAGCCTCCTGAGTAGCTGAGACTACATGTCTGGCTAATTTTTGCATATTTTATAGAGATGAGGTTTTGCCATGTTAACCAGGCTGGTCTCAATCTCCTGGGCTCTAGCAATCCTCTCACCTCGGCCTCCCAAAGTGCTGGGATTACAGGCGTGAGTCACCATGCCTGGCCCCTTGGTTTATCTTAAAATTTTGTGTAAAGGCAATCCCATATATTAATAAGAGATTGTTAACAAATGCCATGAGTGTCATCACCTGTGAAATTCAAGGACTTAAATAAAATAGTGGAGTTATTTAAAAAGCTGTTTTTTATTTACGAATGTTGTCAAGAACCTTCCAAAGAGGTATTATGCTGGATGGGAAGCTAGTATTCCTTTCTGTTTTTTCCTTTGGTGAAAGAAGCAGGCATCTATGACTCAGCAGAGGAAGGGCTGATGGGCCCTCTTCTAAGGCTATCTTGGGCTCACTGAGAGACGGGCACACAAACGTGGTTGCCCTAGGGTACTCAGTTGGGATAGAATAACAGTGTTTTTGTTCTGGGGGTTAAAGAAAAAGCTAGCCCATGTCTGGGAGCAGCAATAGGGTGTGGTGCTGCTGGATTGCCCAGATGTCAGGCTCTTGGGGTCAGCTTGGGCCCCAGGAAGGGCTGGGTGTGTAAACCCATGGAAGGACGCCATGAGAGCTGTGATGTGGGGAACACCTAGAGGGAACCTGGAGTCAAAGAAGGGGTCATCTCCCCTCTAAGTTTTAGCCTCTGTGGCTCTGTGGGACTGAGAGCAGGTCTCTCTGCCGAGCGGAGACCTATCCCCAGTTTTGAGCATCAGCATTGGGTGGAGGTGTGAAACTAGAGCAGGTTCTCCCCGGAGAAACTCCTGGGGTTTGGGCAAATCAAAAGAGGGGAGACCCAAGAGGAAGATATACAAATGAGTCCTTAGAAAGAAAAATGAGGTGGTTGCCTTTAAATCTTGACTTTCTAGATAGTTCACTAGCTAAGTTTCTAGCTCACCTCCACCTGGGTGTGAATTTGTCAGTCCATAAGTATTGGATGGCTGGCTGACTAAGGAATTGCATTGGCTGTGCAAACAATCTCCAAACAGCTGGTCAGTTTAGACAGAAAATCAAGTCAACTCAGTCAAAATATTATTCATTCATGTAACAGATGATTATTGAGAGCTTCCTATTTGCCCAGCCCTGACTCAGGTGCTGAGGAGACAGCATTGAACAAGAGCCAGGTTTCCTACCATCCTGGAGCTTCCTGTCTTGTGAGGGAGACAGTCAACAAATAGAACCCTGAGCAGGATGAGAGGATGGAGAGCGAGGGGAGTGCTTTGCATAGTACATCAGGGAGGGCAGTCTTGAGGAGGTGACCTCGGCAGGGGAGCTAGGTGAAATCATAACATGAGTTCTGTGGAGACAGGGGAGACAGGGGTAGAGCACTCCAGGCAGGGGCTGGTTCAGATTGAGTGCAGCACAGTGATGGGGAACAAGGAGGCCGGAGACAGAGGTCACAGAGGGGAGTGGAGGGGAGATGATGCCCAGTTATGCAGACTTTCAGAGCCCCAGGAGATTTTCACATTTGGTTCTAAGTGTAAATGGAAGTCATTGGAGGATTTGAGCAGAGCAGCAACATTATCCATTATTCATCCTATTATTAGGACAGCTCAGGTTGCTGGGTTGAGAACAGGCCCTAGAGACAAACGTGGAGCAGGGAGAAGAGTTAAGATGCTATTGCAGTGGTCCAGGCCACAGCTGAAGGTGGTCCAGGCCACAGATGAAGGTGGTCCAGGCCACAGATGAAGGTGGTCCAGGCCAGAGCTGAAGCTTGGACCACCATGTGACAAAGGTGAATCCAACTCATTCCTTTAGCTGGTGAGTAGACTGTAAGTCCCATGAGGAGTCAGGTGCGGTGGCTTATGCCTGTAATCCCAGCACTTTGGGAGGCCAAGGTGGGCAGATCACCTGAGGTCAGGAGTTTGAGGCCAGGAGTTTGAGACCAGCCAGGCCAACATGATGAAACCCCATGTCTACTAAAAATACAAACATTAGCCAGGTATAGTTGAGTGCACCTGTAATCCCAGATACTTGGAGGCTGATGCAAGAGAATTCCTTGAACCCAGAAGGCAGAGGTGGCAGTGAGCCGAGATCACACCACTGCACTCCAGCCTCAGTGATACAGCGAGACTCCATCTCAAAAAAAGTCCGATGAGGTTAGTACAACTAACTTGATGTCTGTTAACCAGAAAACGCTGACTGTGAGATCTTTTCAGATAAACACGATGATCAGTGATGTGCAGAGAGCATTTCCTCTGTGACAGGCATCCTAAGCAGAGTTGATGGTTGTTGTTTGTGCTAGTTATGTCCTATAAAGTCATCAAGAATGCTTAACTAGTGAATACTGACCCGCTGCTTCTAGAGAAAAACTGAGACAGGTTCCTGTGAGCCTCTGGTCACCAGTTTCATTAACCGATCAATACTGAGCCTTGTTTTATGTGTGTTTAAAGATAGCTTATTTAATATGCACTGTTGATTCATTACATTGAGCTCATGGTCAACAACCCTGTAATTTCTGTGTGAGCAACGCTTATCTAACACGTGTATTTTCTCTGTAAGGCATATTGCAGCTTTCTTGTTTGTAGAAACATATAATGGCACTTCAGCACTGTGATTAGGGCCATTTCAAACAACAAAATCACCAACAATTGTGAAAAACATGGCACTCGAAAGACTGGGGCAGGGAATTTATATACAGTAGGAGCTGAAACAAGAAGGCAGAGTGTCGTTCATCCTCAGCTGGGAATGTGTGTGTTGGGAGAATCCTGTTTTTTGCTGCTCTGAACACACATGTGTCTGTGAATGACTGTGAAAGCAGCTTGAGTGTTGACTTGGGGGTTACAAGTATTTACACACGTAAATGGGGTTGTAAATGTATACAAACATACAAATAATAAGTGGTTGCAAGTAGGTGAATCTGTGAATATTAAGATGGACTGTACTGTGTACACGTTGACTCATAACCTCCCTGTCAGACAGGCACTAGTAGACCCAAGCCGTGGAGAAAGAGACCAAGGCACAGAAGGTTGACGAATTTGCCCGGAATTACACAGCGGTGAAGGAGAAAGCCAGCATTTACACCTCTGGTCCTGGGGCCCCATCAGAACTTGCTGGTGCTGTTTTCTCTGACATTTGCCATGCACTGGGGAGCTCATATGCACTTGGTGTTTTTCCAGTTCCCTTGCCCAGAACACCTTTGGCATTGGGATCTTCCCAGAATATATTTTCATTGTCCTTAGGGCTGCAGTGCAGGGTCTGAGATGGGCACTGATGCCTCTTATTGCATTGTTCCTGTGGGACAATGGTCAACAAGCTAAAAATTAGGATATTCTGGGGCTATGAATAAACCTTAGGGCATATTTGTATGGGTCCATGTGGGGCATGTTCTGGGACTACAAATAGGCCCTGTTTTTAAGAAGTAAGAGATTAAACAAGAAAAGAAGAAGCCCATTCGAAAGAACAAAATTTAGCCCCAGTGTCTGGGATGCTGGCAGGGGCAAGGATCAGCCTGCTGGATGGTGCCGTGGCACAGACAGGCAGGTGACTTCCCAAAATACAGTTCTACATGGAAGTGGAGTGCAAAGTCTTACTTCATGACTGTGAGGAATTATTACTATGATTGTTATTTTACTCAAGGCCTGAAAGTGATCAAGCTGTCCTAGTGGGAAACATTTTAGAAAGTGTTGTATTAAAGAGTCAGTTTTGGCTGGGTGTGGTGGCTCATGCCTATAATCCCAGCACTTTGCAAGGCGGGTGAATCACGAGGTCAGGAGATCTCCTGGCCAACATGGTGAAACCCCATCTCTATTAAAAATACAAAAATTAGCTGGGCATGGTGGCATGCACCTATAGTCCCAGCTACTCAGGAGGCTGAGGAAGGAGAAGCACTTGAGCCTGGGAGGCAGAGATTGCACCACTGCACTCCAGCCTGGGCAACAGAGTGAGACTCCGTCTCAAAAAAAAAAAAAAAAGAGTCAGTTTTTCACAATTCATTTGTAATTTAATCTAGTTCAACGCCTCTCATTTCACTCTGTGGCAACCCCTGTACCCACTCCAGGACTATAACTACCTTTCAGGGTTGTGACGAGTGTTAAATCACTTAAAATAAGATCTGATGTGTAAAGAATCCTCTTCATAGAGGTAACACGCAAGACATCTTATTTACAAGAGGGAGCTAGATGGAACGATCTTTGAGGTCTTTCAAGTTTTAATACTCTAAGAGAATGTGAGCTATTTATGGAGGACTTGATGTATGGATGGCATGTGATGGTCTGGCAGACCACATCTGGGTGGCAGGTGATGGGTGAAAGTTCAAATGCCACCTCTGGGGACATGGATCTTGGAAGAATCCCAGCACTTGGATGCACAGCTGCTCCCTTTGGTTTGTGTTCACCTGTCTTTGCATCTATTCATTGCCTTTTCCTCTGTTGGATTCCATTAACAAGGATTCAGCTTCCTTCCTAGAAACCAACTTTAAAGGAAAAAAACTTCGATCTTGTTTTTGGCAGTCACACCTGAATCAGAGGAATGAAAATGAACTAAAATTCTAATTTAAACTGTAGTAAAGGGAATATGAAGAGAAGAAATGTGCTATGTAAATTTCTGTCTCTTTCTTTTCTTTCTTTTTTTTTTTTTTGGAATGGAGTTCCACTCTGTTGCCCAGGCTGGAGTGCAGTGGCGTGATCTTTGCTCACTGCAAACTCTGCCTCCCAGGTTCAATCAATTCTCCTGCCTCAGCCTCTTGGATAGCTGAGATTATAGCTGTGCACCACCGCACTGGTTAATGTTTGTATTTTTAGTAGGGATGGGGTTTTACCATGTTGGCCAGGCTGGTCTCGAACTCCTGACTTCAAGTGATCCACCTGCTTCTGCCTCCCAAAGTCCTAGAATTCCAGGTGTGAGCCACCATGTCCTGCATAAGTTTCTAACTGACACATAATGTCTTTTTTGCAGGATGGATAATTATATAACAAATAGTTATATACAGTTTATTTAAATTAAGATATTCTACCTGAAATATTCACATTTTGGGGTTTTGTCCCAATAATATGATGCCAATTCATTAGCATAATAAAATAAAACTAAATACCTGTGTTGTTTTTCCCCAACACCTACAATCATTAATTTGCTTTTTAAATTTTCCTTCATTGTTACTGACTACATGCCAGGCCTATAAGGCTTTTTCTTTTCTTCCCTCCCTTTTCTCCTCCCCCCTCTTTTTCTTCCTTGCTTCCTTTTTTTCTTTCAATCAATAATTCATTTTTTGTTTTCATTTGAAATGAGAAAGTAAACCTTATTGATAACTAAAACTTAAGACTTTTAGTGTCAGTTTTGCTTTTAATTTAAGCACTTTGTTTTTATGAAGGCAACTGTTTCAGCCCCTCTATGTGGCAGTTTCCAAAGTATTCTGGATTAAGAAAGCAGGTAACAGGTTAGAATGAATTTAGAAAAAAATTGTAGCCTCTGAATGAGAGTCCAAGTTGTTCATCTTTGAGGAAAACATTCACATTTTTATTTAAGAGGCAAACTCTATTATATTGTTTTTGCTTTGGGAGATCTTTTTTGCTCACTTTTTGACTCTGGGCTTTATTCCACTCTGATTAGACTTCTAAATATGTGAGATGTTAGGTCATAGAATACAGAATTCAAGTGATAAAGAAATTCCAAGACCATCTGATCCAAGATGTGCATCCAAAGAGTGGTACCCCATCAAGTGAAAGGGCTTTCCCAGCAGCACAGAACTCATGCAATCAAACACACATGCCTCTAAGGAGAATATGCAGCAAAGCCACGGCTCTCACCACTGGCAGACAACCCTTCTTAGCCCTGATCACTTTCTGGTCCACTTGGATTGAACTCAACCAAACTAAAAAGAGAAGCTCAAATGTTAGTAAGATACTCTACAATAAACTCATAAGCTATATGATTTCATTTTATGTGTGCTAAGTAAATAAACACATTTCAAACACTCGACTCCAAGTTTTTAAGAAATATAGCTCAAATTATGAGTAGTAAAAATAATTTTACAAAGTGTGTTTCTGACATATTTGTTCCCTAACTATACCCTATAAGGTAAAATAAATCTGTAATTTAAACTATTGATCAAACATGGCATGAGACACCAGAAAGAAACTACCAGAAACTCAACAGTTTAGTTAGCTTTTTCCATTCTGCAGTTACACAGCAGGGTAGGAACCTTGGATTGTTTATGCTTATTTCTCCAACACCAGCTGAATCTGTGTCGCAAGAAAGGACGAAGTCAATTTCAGAAAAAGTTCATGAAATGATAAATGGATGGATGGGTGGATGGATGGATAAGTGAATGTATGGATGGATGATGGGTGGATGGATAATGAATGAATGGTTGGGTGGTTGGGTGGATGGATGGGTGGATAATGGATGGTTAGATCCTCTCAATTCTGTGAATAGTATAGAAATAGTCTTTCTAGATCACATTTTTATGACTATATCATATAGAGGTGCTGACTTAATTTTGAGATATGGCACACATTTTTTTTTCACGGACCTGTAGTCAGGTAAAATGGTAAAAACAAAAGATTGTAAGGTATCACAATGGCCAGTTGTGCATCTGTTGGCCATTCACAACTTACTTATTTCCTGGCAGATGAGGGATATTTTCTGGATACATGGGAACAAGACATGCTCTAGTGACATCCTTTCTCGTTAGCCTTATTTATCTGTTTTTTATTTCCAGCGTTTCCTGTAAGACATCGAATTATCTAAACTGTTATATGTCAATAGGTGCTCAGGGCTATGGATGCTGGCATATTGACAAGGGTCAATCAAAGGATAAATATTTTAGATTAATGTCCTGCATTATAGAAGGATGAAGTCAATTTCAATATCTGGCATTATAATCCCAAGGGCTCTTCTGAAAGGAGCAGATACCTGCTAGAGAAAGAGCAGATTTCTATGGAAATGAGGCCATTCCTTCCGGAAAAACAACAAAAGCAACAAACCCTTAATTGTTTATAGG
Organism: Cebus imitator; assembly: GCF_001604975.1. Lineage (NCBI taxonomy): Eukaryota > Metazoa > Chordata > Mammalia > Primates > Cebidae > Cebus > Cebus imitator. The sequence continues at coordinate 4,801,598 of NW_016107356.1, forward strand.
CCCTTAAAGATTTCTTTGTAATCCCAGAGTTTTCCTGCTTCATGATTCCTTATCATGTGTGGCAGAAGAACTCTATAATTATTAAAAGTTACTTAATTATCAACACCTTCATCTCTTGTCATCCATCTCTGAATTTGTCACCTCTGTTTAACCCTCCCTGGTATTTAAATAGCTAATCTAGTGTTGAGGCCAGGTTAACAATGTGCAAGTCTCGAAGTGACTTCATAGCGACCTTCACAAGTCTGTTTATTTGGTATTTCCTTTGTATTCCTTTATATGAACCAACTAGACCCTTGCTAATAATTAAAAGAATTTGCTAAAGTATTTTTTTAGCAAACTCAGTAGATAAGAATTTCTGTGAATAGCGTGTCTTGTGACATTAGCTCGGCCTCCAAAAGTATAAAACTAACTGAGAAAGGTATTTTCCAAAACTAGTTCAGGTTGTTCCACATGTATTTGAAGGCATGTGGGTATTCACTCATACTGAAAATATTTATTGAGCTCTAGTATGTGCTGTTCTGTCCTCGGCAATGACAAACAAAAACCCCTGCTTTCACAAAACCACCATCCTAGTGTGGTGAGGTAGGGTAGACAGATCATAACTAGAATATATTATGTGCCAGATGAAGATAGCTGCTATGGAGGAAAATAAGGTATAGAGCATGGGGTTGTGTTTTACAATGGAGTGCTTGGGGAAAATAGTTATTGGGGAAAATAGTTAATCAGAGACTGTGGCAAGGTAAGGGAGTAACCCATGAGAATATAGGTGGCATCCTAGGCACAGGAATGGTCAACAAGTTCTAGGAACAGCAAGCAGGCTGGTGTTTTAGGGGCCACAGAAGTCTAGTACCCCAGAAAGAGACTGAAGTTGCCTGATTTTGTAGAACCTCATACTTCAGGCATAAAGATTTGACTTTTTCTTAGAGTGAGACAGAAAATCTTTGAATGATTTTGAGCATAAAAGTGGTATAGTCTGATTCATGATTTCCAAGGAGGATCAGCTGGCTATCAGAGTAGAGAGCACACTGTCAAAGGCCAGGCACCAGTTCAGAGGTGATGGCAATCATCGAGGTGACAGGAGGTGATGGTGGCTTGGACTGGCACTGTAGTAATGGAGGTAGAGAGGAGAGGTTGGATTTTATGTGTGTGAGTGTGTACGTGTGTGTGTGTGTGTTTGCGTATTTTTAGTGATGGCGTCTCACTATGCTGCGTTCAAGCTGGTCTAGAACTCCTGGGCTCAAGCAATTCTCCTGTTTCAGCCTCCCGAGCAGCTAGGACTACACTTGCACCACCATGCCTGGCTTTGGATATATATTTTAAAATTGTGATGCCAGTTGGATTTACTGGCAGGTCGGATGCAGGGTGTGGAAAAAAGGAGCCAAGGTTTTCAGTTTGGGCACGTCTGTAAACATATGGGCATATGTGTCTATATAAAGCTTAACATTATCCAAAATTATCTTATTTCTTTGTTTATTTATTTATTTTGCTCTAGGCTGTCTAAAGAGGGACCTTCCTAATGTTATTTACTGCTATATAACCAGCGTCTAGAAAAATCTATCTCTTTCTCTCTTAAAATAAAATATTTAGTTGTCGGTAATGTGGTTACGGAAAATTTGTGAAGAGCTGTTATTTTCTGTCTTCCATATTTTCAGCATTGAGCCTGCATTTATTTAAATATAAACTTTATTTAAATACAGAAAATCAAAAAAGTTTGCAAAAATACATAACAGAGAAATTTAAAAATGCTTATTAAGATTATCATTAAGTGAAAGATTCTACATTCTGCAGAGAGAATGATGTTATTTTGAGAGCCAATGTCAATGTAAGTAAATGACCCCAAACCCTATAAAATAATAAATCCAAATCTGTAAGATCGAATAGCCTTGTGTGATCCGCAGGATCAGTTTCCAGGACAGAATAGACTTTATGAGCATTGCTTTTCCACAAGGACATTATCCAGGCCAGTTCTCAGCCACGCAGCCAACAACTTTGTTTCTGACTGTGCCAAGTCTGCAAGCAGTAGCTGATCATCTTTAGGCTCAATTCAAAAGGAGGTTTTTCTAAAAATTCAACCCCCTCTCCCCATAGCCAGCACGTTTCTATCAAATTTGATTGAGTTAAAGTTTATGGAATATTATTACTCACATAAGTCTTTAATTTGGTTCTTTGCAGAAGTCGAGCGTTGAAGACGGTTCGTTTGTTATTAAGTACAAAGTTATGCATCTAACTAATCTCACATTTTTCCAAGCAGTGTAAATAAACCTAGAGCCCTTCCGTGGTTCACAGGTCCACAATCCTTTTATAAACATTCTGAAATCCTAAAAGGCTCTGAATACTGAAAGCTTTTTTTGGGAACTCATCTAAAATCAGAACCAGAATGGCTTGAATTCAGTTGGAGGTGAACCTAAACCCCGGGGAGGAGGACAGACCTGAAACTACGTGTGATTTTACCATATCTCATCTGTCTTACTGCAGAAATATTAATGTGTTTTATCACAAAATGATGTGCTGTGTTATATAATATACAGTAAAATCAGACAATCATCTTTCTAACAATTCTGTTTTCTGAAATACGTCTGGGCTCATGGGATTTGCATAAAGGATTGTAAACCTGCACCGTGTTTGCTGATCGGGGCTGAATGTGCTGGCTTCGTTTTTCTTTACGAGGTAAGGGTGATGGCTGCTATCTTGCCTTGGTGAATGCAGCAGGATTCCTTTTCTATACTTAGAGCTTCTACAGCTCAGGTGCATTTCTAGCTCACATTTTTGAGTGTCATGCTTTGAGTAGATGCCACATTGTGGTGATGAAGCTTCTGGCCTATACCTACCCAGACAGAGCACAGCTGTGGAGAAAGGTAGCATGAAGCTGGGTGTCTCTGGGTTCCTGTCTTGTCATCCACCAGTGATGAGCAATGGGAATTAGAAGACACATTCTTGTGATGTCCAAATGTGTGACCCCAAGCCACATCAAAGACACCCCCAGCTCTTTCAATGAAAAGAGAACCTTCTGTGGGCACAAGGAGCTCATGTATCTCAGGCCAGTATCAAAGCCATATAGAGCCTGACAAGTCAAGTCAGTCTTGAGCTGGGATCCCCATTCCACCACATTTACATAGTGCCACCTGGAGTAACCCAGTTTCTTGCTGACCCACTGGAAGTAGCTTGGCTTATAATAAGCTGACAACATACTTTTCACCATAATAATTTCCTTTTTAAACAAGGTATTGGGTCTGTGATCCTGAGAGAGCCCTAATCCAGGGAATGCCATAGCATCTTGGCTTTTCTTTTCCCCACCTCGAGACCCCCAAGCTCTTCACTTTGAGGCAGAAGCACTGGCAGTGAGTTTAAAAATCTAGGAGAATCAGCAAGATACACAGACTTTTACACCCTTAAGAGACCCTGGGGATGAGGGTGTAACCTTTTCCAGCACAGGACTCCCAAGATTCTCCAGGCAGGTCAGGAGAAGGGCCCCTCATGGACACCAGTGTCCGGCTCTGCTCAGAGAAGCTCAACTGGCTCCTTGTGCGCCTATGTGAGGGGCTTCTGGAACCTCTCCGGAGGGCCCGGCAGACATGAGAAGGCGGCCATCGTGGCCTCCCCTGCTTCTTCTCTCCGGGATTTATACCCTTGCTCTTGGACACCAGGCATAACGTGGATATCTTCAGTTGGGTACCAGGGTAGCTTGATGCTTCACTCCTGCGATAAGGTGGGGATGAGGTGTTTGGGTTTGTGTGTGTGTGTGTGTTTGGAGGGGGTGATTTAAATGACTCTGGAACTTGAAGCCATTCCAGGAAACACCCAAGGGGCTAGGAGAACCAGAATCTTTTTATCAAAATCCACAAAGGTCACGAGAAAGGCTGTCATCGGCCAAGCTCCTAGGCCACCCAAACACGGGGCGGGGGAGAGGAGGGGAAGATAAACCCCGCCCAAGCCTCAGGGGATGGAGTTGGCACCAAGGACTTCTGGTCAACCCCAGGACGCCAGGCAGAGGCCGGACACTTCCAAAGGTGCAGGAGCAAAACAGCCCTCTCCAGCCGCACGCTGCACCTCTGCGGCTCGGGGGTGAGATTAGGGTACGGGAGGGAAGCAGACAAGCAATCGGGGAGAAGCTCCAGAGGTGGAGCAAGAATCCAGAGAGGTTCAATCGGGCAGAAGGGGCGCAGAGCCTTGGGACCAAGTGGATTCTTGCCCTGCGGGTCCGGTGCAAGGCCCCAGCACCCCGGCTAAATCTTTACGGCGGGAATCCCGAGCTGGGGTCCTTCGGAGGAGACACGGAGGGTTCCGCAACACGCCCCTTGCCCAGCGCCACTGACCTCTGGGCAGCGACAAGGAAGGGGTCCCGATCAAGGACAAGGATCTGCGGTCATGGCCGAGGCCGCAGAGCCTGAGGCGGGTGTCCCGGGTCCCCAGGGGCCGCCAGAGAGCCCCGCGCCCCTGGCTGAGAGATCCAGAGAGCCGGGAGCCACGGGCCTGGGGGCAGAGGAGCGGGAGGCGAGCGAGGGCGCAGAGGAGGCGACGAGGGGCGCAGAGGAGGTGACTAGGGGCGCCGCCGCGGTGAAGGAGGTGGGAGGCGGCGGGCCGGACAGAGTCCAGGAGGCTGAGGCGCACGGCACGAGAGGGGCGCAGGGAGAGGCGGAGGCGGAGGAGGGAGCCCTGGAGGGCGCCGAGGTGCCCCAGGAAGGGGAGGAGGCGAGCGGCGCGCTGGAGGTGGAGGGGGCGAGCCCGGGGCGCGACGCGCAGGGCGAGGACCCGGGGGAGGCTCAGGGGGCGCCCGGAGACTCTGCGGTCACCAAAAGGCAGGAGGAGGCGGAGCACCGGCCCGAGGCGTCGGAAGGCAGTGCGCGCGGGGCTTCGGGGGACAGCGTAGACGCTGAGGGCCCTGCGGGGGACACAAGAGACGCGGAGCGCCCGGCGGGGAACAGCGTAGAAGCGGAGAGTCGGGCGGGGGACAGGGTAGACGCGGAGGGTCCGGCAGGGGACAGCGTAGAAGTGGGGGGTCCGGCGAGGGACAGCGTAGACTTGGAGGGCCCGGCGGGGGACAGCGTAGACTTGGAGGGCCCGGCGGGGGACAGCGTAGACGCGGAGGGCCCGGCGGGGGACAGCGTAGACGAGGAGGTTCGGGCGGGGGACAGCATAGACCTGGAGGGCCCGGCGGGGGACAGCGTAGACTTGGAGGGCCCGGCGGGGGACAGCGTAGACGCAGAGGGTCGGGCGGGGGACAGCGTAGGCGCGGAGAGCCCGGCGGCGGACAGCATGGACGCCGAGGGTCCAGCAGGAGGGGCACGCCAGGTCTCGAGTGAGCCGCAGGAGGGAGGGAACCGCAGCCTCCCGCCCCAGGCCGAGGCGATTGAGGTCGCAGAGGGCGAGAGCGCGGGGCACAGCCTGGGGGAGCTCGCTGCGGACGCGGCGGAGGAGGCGGAGGCCCCAGGGGAAAAGGGGTCCCAGAAAGCGGCCCCCGGGGACGCCAGGGCAGACGCTGGCGAGGACGGGGTCGGGGATGTGCCGCAGCTGGAGTTGGGGGAGGAAGAGGAGAGGCGAGAGCGGAGCCCGGAGGGGCCCAGCGAGGAGGCCTCAGCGGGGGGCGAGGAGGAATCCCGCGACTGCTGCCCAGATGGGGAGGCCTCCAGGGGAGCCGCGGAGTCCCAGGCCCAGCTCAGCAACCACATGGCGGAGCGCGTAAACGGCAGCCGGGAGGACAGAGAGGCGTCCGAGGAGCGCGCCCCGGGGCAGGAGCACGACATCACCCTCTTCGTCAAGGTAAAGATCGCTTCCCTAGCTCTTAGGACGACCCCCTTGCGTTCTAGGTCTTGGTCTTCTCAGATCCTAGGGGGACGCGCGGGGAGGAGCCCTCCGTGGGTGTCCTGATTGTCGCCAGGCGCTTCCTTGCGCGGGAGGGAGGTGGGACAACAGGGATTTCCTGAAAAAGGGTTTCCAGAGCATTCGCGGGAGGACACAATGGCTTGAAAGCAGACTTTGGGGGTGAGGGCGATGAGAATGAAGGGTTGTGGATTCAGCACCCCACTGTCCTTTGTCCTGAAAATTCTAACTGGCCCTTCTAGTAAGGAGGCTATTAACGAATTAGAAAAAA
>NW_016107356.1:4807733-4810403 GCF_001604975.1 Cebus imitator
AAAAAAAAAAAAAAAAAAAAAAGCTGGTGTTCAAAGAGATTTCCGACAAAGGAAGCTTTAATACCTGAAGCCAAAAAATGCAAACAGGTAAGTTCAATGTGGGAGATGCCTTCCAGACGCAATCTCAGAGGTCCAGAGCTGGTCAATGTCTTCAACTCCAAAAGGTGTCCCATTTTGGTAGAATCAACAATTCATGTTTAGGGGGAAAAGTGGAAAAAAAGTGGAACTTTATTGACGTAATGTTTTTTGAACCTTTAACATTTAATTTGGAAGAATACATGATATTGGTGGCTTGAGCATCATCTGCTTCTATGTCATGTTTTTAACCTCAATTTACCTGGGAAGAGAGCAAGGCTTCTGTGAAGGAATCTGTAGAGACACAGAAGGAAGTTTTGAATTTAAACAGGAATTATTTACAACAATGAAAAATAAAGGAGCAAAGTCCATCAGCAGTTCACACCAGGATCTTTGTTTAAAAAGCCTTTTCTGAGGGCCTTTGGCCAGATCCAGGAAAGCTGGAGATAATAAGGTCAAGAATGTGCATTTCATGTTGAATCATAATCCTTCAGAAATACTTTCGGGCTTACAGAAACCAGTTACCGTCTAAACCTCTCTGGCTGAAATGCAAGCCCATTTTAATAAGTAAAAGGAAATGCTTTCAAAGTGATTAACATCAGGATTTTAAGAATTGTTTGGGTGGCAAGGGACTTGGAAAAGAACAGGTGTGTGTTTCTTCCCTAGAGAGAAGGTGAAGGTGCTGTTTCTGGCCTTTTTCAAGTTGCTAGGACATAACGTCAGGACACTAGCCCCTGGGAGGCCACTGGGAAGAGCTGGAGCACAGTGCTGCTGTGTGGCCCCAAATCTGCTCCTCTCCATCACCTGGGTTTAAGAAGTTTCTCATTGCTCTGGTTGCAGGGATTCGTGATTCCAGCACCCAGCCTCTTAGTACAGCTTTGATATACAGTCACAGCTCCTGGCTAGTCTCCCTGTTTCATTTCTCTGTCCTCTGCCACCTTGTCTCTTTGTAATAGCCAGTGAGCTGGGGACAAGATCTGATCATTTCATTTCTTTGTGTAAAATTCCTTAGTTGTTTATTGCAGAATTTCAGGTACATCTCCCCTGCTTAGGCAGCCCACAAGGCCCTTTATGATGCTATTTCTGCCTCCTTTCTCTCTGGCCTTGGCTCGGCATTGCTGGGTGTCCCCACCCTTTGTTCCCCGTGGTCCCACTATGCCAGCTGAATTAAACTATTTACTGTTCCTTGAGGGAGCCACGTTCTTTCCTGCCTTGAAACTGTGCATTATGTACCCTCTGCCTGAATGGAGTTTCTGCTCCTTGCCCCTGTCTGCCCTCCTGCCTGGTTATCTGCTACATGCCCAAGAGTTAGCATGGACATCATCTCTTCCAGTTCCCACTGAGGTCGGATGTCCCTGTTGAGGCACTGCCCTCAGTCTGCTTTTCTCTTTCCTCAGCTGTGTGAAATGCATCATTCTATCTCCAGTGCAGAACACAGGTGTGGAATGTAGCAAAGTCTTGAATGGGTGGCTGGCTGTTGGCACGCGCTAGTGTGGTGGACTTTAGAGCCAGTGGGTCTGGGATCAAATGCTGGCTTTGCTAATTTCTTGCTGTGTGACCTTGGGCAAGTTACTTAACTTTCTGGTATCATTGTTGTCTCATTGATAAAATGGGGACAATGATAGTACCTAGCCCTTGAGGTTACCATGGGAAATCGAGAATTAGATTACAGAAAGCGCTTAGCAAAGTGCCTGGCTGGAAATAAGCATAGTACACATGTGAGTTCTATTGTTACATCTGTGCTGCTCCCATAAACTTGCATTGATTTTGCACAGTTACAGTTACCTTTTCATCCCTGCCATTATTTATGCTATTTATTTTTAGGGAAAGTCCCTCTAAGTACCTAATTGCCTCCAATTTCTAAGGATAAGAATGTTATGAAAAGTAAAAATGACTTGTTTTCTCAGATGCTGCTTGGGAGGAGTTTGTGTAGGTAGAGGCATGTGGCATAGCACCAGGAGTGGCATGGCATGGGCAGCTTATCCATAATGCTTTATTCAATGATTGGCTTGGTGCTCAGTTGTCAGCTCTTTTTTTCTTAAGGAAATAAATAGATCTCCAAACAATGAGATTGGTTAACTTTTTTTTAATTGAGAAAAGGATCTTGCTCTGTCACTCAGGCTGGAGTGCAGTGGTGAGATCTGAGCTCACTGCAACCTCCACAGCCTGGGTTCAAGCAATTCTCTCCTGTCTTAGCCTTCTGAGTCACTGGGACCACAGGTGTGCACCACCACACCTGGCTAATTTTTTTGTGTTTTTGGTAGAGATGGGGTTTCACCATGTTGGTCAGGCTGATCTTGAACTCCTGACCTCAGGTGTTCTGCCCGCCTTGGCCGCCCAAAGTGCTGGCATTTACAGGATTGAGCCACCTCACCCAGCTGAGATTACGCTCGGCTGAGATTGCACCCGGCTGAGATTGCACCCGGCTGAGATTGCGCCTGGCTGAGATCATGCCCGGCTGAGACTGGTTAACTTTTGAGGGTCACTTATGATACGCCTCACAGGATTGATAAGGTGTTTCAGTTTCTTCTTATCCTATCATTCATGCTCTTTGAAAACAAAATGAAACAAAACAAAAAAAACCAGACACCAAAT
>NW_016107356.1:4810663-4816209 GCF_001604975.1 Cebus imitator
TTTAAAAGAGAGTACTGCAATATTCTTTCAAACATTCCCCTGGTATTCATATGACAGCTGAGCAAACACATTTTAAAATTAGTTACCCTATGTTCGATTTGTGAACTCCTAACTTTCACATTTCTTCCTACTTTTTTTTTGAGACAGGGTCTCACTATGTTGCCCAAGCTGGTCTCAAACTCCCAGGCTCAAGCAATCCTCTCATTTCAGCCTCCTAAGTAGCTGGGACCACAGGCACGCATCACTATACCCAGCAATTTTTTTTTTTTTTTTGAGGCAGAGATTCGCTCTGTTGCCAGGTGCCAGGCTGGAGTGCAGTGGCGCGATCTCGGCTCACTGCAACCTCCGCCTCCCAGGTTCAAGCGATTCGCCTGCCTCAGTCTCCCAAGTAGCTGGGGCTACAGGTGCACACCACCATGGCCAGCTAATTTCTGTATTTTTAGTAGAGACGGGGTTTCACCATGTTGGCCAGGATGGTCTCGATCTCTTGACCCCGTGATCTGCCTGCCTCAGCCTCCCAAAGTGCTGGGATTACAGGCGTGAGCCATGGTGCCTGACCCCTAGCAACTTCAAAAAATTTTTTTTGGTAGAGACGTAGGTTTCACTGTGTTGCTCCAATGGGTCTCGAACTCCTGAGCTTAAGTGACGCCTCACCTTGGCCTCCCAAAGTGCTGGGATTATAGGCACAAGCCACCATGGCTGGCCTCTCTTCCTGTTTTGTTAAAAATAAATATATTTGTTACACATATACCAGAAAATAATGGCTTACTATGTAGTCCCATGTAAGAATAATTGCCCCACGTCTGCTTCTAATTAGCCATGTAATATTATATTCTCCATCTTTATGAGAATTGCCATGTTATTAATTTGTCAGTTTGTTTTATTGTATAAGCATGCAAGGATATTCTTGAACAAAAGCCAGGAACATATAGAACCAGCCAAGAAAGACCTTAAATTAATTTGTGGTAAATTAGTTGCTGATTATGCTAATTTTTAGTTTTGTTTTCTCAAAGAAGTGTTAATTATTTGCCATCAAATTATAGGGTAACTCTGCAATGTATTTACTAAGAAAGGTTATTTTTCTTTCCTCGTAATAATAAAGGGTAACAACATAATCACATAATCACACAACAACATAATAACAACAGGCAAAACACTAGCAGCAAAGAGTTAAGTAAGGATTTCATTTACGTAAGGAGTTCAGTGGTAGTGGAGATTTAGTCGCCAAAAACGTCTTGTTTACAGCTTTGGTTTCCCTAATTCTGTCAGCTTTGAGTCAGGGTCTTTGGGTGGGACAGTCTGAGATACAGATTTCCTGGCAAGTTTGACATGACTTAAAAAGCTTCAGTGTTGACCCGTGATTAGTCCTGGGCCACCTAGGATTTGGATGCCACCTATTTGTGCAGTTATTGCTGAGCTAAAAAAAACCTTGCATTTGTCTTCACATTTGGGTTTTCCAAAGAGGTGAAACTGACCTGATGAAATACAGTAAAATTCAAGAAAGACATGGTCTTTGAATAGACACTGTCACCCAGAAATGCGCCACTGCCCCTCCAAAAAAAAAAAAAAAAAAGCCTTCTAAGCATTGCCACACCACAGAGCTGAGCCAGGACCAGCATCTGATGGGCTCCTGGTAGACCAGTAGGCTGTGGCTCTCTGTGTACCTGTCACTGGGAGAGAGCATGTTGAGACTTGTTCTATGGGGCTTGGTCTCCAGGGAGCTTGAAAAGGAGATGTTATTTTCACAACTATGTGTGTACTATGTGCTCTAAAGGAAAATGAGCCAAGATGCACTTCTGAGACTTTAATTCTCCCCTAAAAACAATTTTTTGTAATTTGTTTTTTGATTATCTTAGAAAACCTGCTTACAAACTACATATATGAGATTAGTACTGGGTTACTTCGAGTGGAAATAGGTGGAGCATGATGTTTTGCGTAACCTCTTACATACAGACAGGTGTGGGTGTGCACATGCACACTGGGGGTGGGGACACCCCCTCCACGGTCAGTGAGAGCCCTGTCGTCATTGCCTCTCTATTCTCACCTCCTGCCACTGCAGTGGGCTCATGGCAGGCCCTCCATTGGTGCTTTTTGGTGCTGATAAGTAGTGAGTTGGGTGGGTGGCTGCTGAGTTCAAGATGACTCAGCTAGTGAAAAGCAAAACCTAGACACAGCCCAGTTCCCCACTGTCCCCACCCAGTGTCCTTTGTGAGAAAACCAGAGCCACCTTTTTCCGTGAAGACATCTTGACCACAGAGTTACAGGATGCTGGGAGCTTTGGGAAGTTGCAGTTCTTTCCTGCCATGTGCACCCATCACAGCTCTCATCCCTGTCTGGGCTGACGGGCCATGTGCTTCATGAGAGCAATTGTGTCTCTTTACCTTCAGCATGGGTTTCCCCCCCTCACATGGGGTTTCCTTTGTGTCCTTGACTTCACACAGCCAGCCTTTGTCCAGCCCACTCAGCTATCCCATTTCCTTGAATGTCTAAAGACCCACAGAAAACCTTCAGAAATACTACTCTGGGTCCTTTAGGCATGTAAATATATTCTTTCCTTTCAGATACCTAGATAAAACCTAGAATTGGAAGGAGTGTATACAAGCCAACACTCTGATTCATGCTTGAGGCTCAGGGGGATCCTCCTACTAGGGGTCCATATGTTAATTTAATATATAAAGATATTTTACCTGCTGTGTGTTGGACTCTGTGCTAGAGTCTGGGGACAAACTGGTAAGCAGGACTGACAAGCTTCTTGCCCTCCCAGAGTTTACCATCTAGCACAGAAGATAGACATTGAACAATGTAATGCATCATGTTTACAACATCTCCACTGGGCTGGAGGCCTGCACTGCAAAGTCCATGTAGTTTTTCTCATCATTGTTCTCTCAGCCCTTAGCATGCTGTCTGACACACAGCAGACAGCCAGTTAATGCTGGTATGAAGGGAAGGGTGATGGAGGATGACCAGCAGCCTACAGGAGCATGCAGAAGGAGGACCTGCAGACACAGTGGTAGTCACTAAATAGTTGTGGATTTAATTATATTTGGGGAGACACAACCATTTTCCTTTCCAGTCCACAGAGTGTGGGGTCTTCTGATAATGCCTGGTATAGATTCTTCAAGATTCTCTAAAATAGGCAATCCTTGGTCTATCATTCTCTAATCTCCTGTCAATGTTCAGTAAAGGAAAAGCTTTTGTGAGAATTATAAAGGTAGACATTCAAATCTTCTAAACTTTTCCAGCATTAATTTTTTTTCTACCTGAGTGTTGATTTAGAAATTGGGCCCTATATCTGGGCATAGTTGGGGGAGACATTTTCTTCGCAATATAGACAGTTTCCAAAATACCACCCCCAAGCTCTTTGTCAGTTTATTCTCTTCCCGACAGGAAGACAGTATCCAAGTTCATCTTTGGCTAAAATCCATGCTTGTATTGAGAGCTCCACTTCCTCCTTCGAAAAGCAGCATTTTAATTTGGAGTTGTTGATGCTTAGCTATAAAATCTATTTCGTTTAATGCTGCTATGAAGATTTCCCAATCTTGAATTTAAGACAGTCTCTTATTGTTTTTTCCTGCTCTGGCATGGGGAAAATCTGCTCTGCCAAGCTTTCAAAACCTTGTCCTCAAGTTAGGTGGTAAATGGGCTAATGATTTGGTATATTTTAAGTGCTTGTTATAAATATTTTTACTGCAGCTGGTACTACAGCATGGTATTTAATGTTGAAAAGAATGTCATTAAGAGTTTGTTCAGCTGCGATTAATGAACTATCCAGTTAACAGGTGCCTTTAATCAGAAGTTTATTTTTTTCATACAACAAGTAATCCAGAGACGGGCGGATACAGCGACTTACCCATGGCATCAAGGGCACAGACTAGTTCCTTGTGTTCTGTCTCCTGTATCATCCAAAGATGGCTGCCTTAGCCTTTAGCACCAAACCCTGACCAGCAATATCTCAAGTAGGAAGCTAGAAGGAAGGGTCAGGAGTTTTCTTCTTATTCCCATTCCTCTTTCATCAGGGAGGAGAAATGTTTCTGAGAGCTCTTGCAATAGACTTTTCCTGAGTCTAATGGCTAGAACTAGGTCCTGTGCCCTAACCCTCTCCAGGCCTTTTACAAGCACAAGGGAATGAGATTGGCTTGTATATACCACACGTTAGCAAACTGTGGCATGCAGGTCAGATCTAGCCTGCCACCTGTTTTTGTACATCTACAATCTAAGAATTATTTACATTTTTATGTGATTGGAAACCATTAAAAGAAGAATAATTCATGGCTCATGGAAAATATATGAAATTCAAATTTCAGGGCCCATTAACAAATTTTTTTTGGAAACCAGCCACTCTTGTTCTTTGATGTATCCTGTAAGATTCCTTTCACTCTCCAACAGCAGAGTTGAGTAGTTGTGACAGAGACTCTATGCACCACAAAGCCCAAAATATTTATTACCGGGCCCTTTAAGAAGAAGTTGACTGACTCCTTGCTTAGGCCTACCTTTATTCATCATCTGGGGCTAGATACGATGGCATTCATACAAAACTGGAGTTTAATTTAGAAGGAAAAAGGAGAACAGTTATAGAAGAAAGAACAAGTAGGTTCTTTCCCAGTAAGTAAGAAATATTTAAGACACTAAACACCTATATATTGTTAGAAATGTTTTTTTTGCCTATTAAAACCATAACAATTTTGATTTATATAAAGTCAACATAACATGTAGGTCAAATATATTTACACAAATTTTAGTATAACACATTTATGTAGTCCATGTGATTCTTTTGTAAAATTTACTTACCATTTTTTTTGGAAAAGAAAATACATTGGAATAGTAAAATTTAGAAATACAAGAAGATATAATGATAATTAAGTCTTCTTTCACCAATGAAGCCCAGACTCTCAATTTTTCTCCCTAGAGATGTCCACCAAATATCTCTCCAGAGATATTCTATGTGAATTCAAACATATCCTCACTCTTATTATCTATTGCTGTGTAACAAATTGTCCCAAGACCTAGAACCTTAAAGCAACAAACATTTATTATTCATAGTTTTTCTGGGTCAGGGATTTGTGAGTTGCTTAGTTGGGGTTTGTGAGTTGTTTAGTCTGTTCAAATGCTGTTACAAAGAACTGCCCAAGACTGGGTAATTTATAAAGGAAAGAAGTTTAATTGACTCACAGTTCTGCATGGCTAGGGAGGCCTTGGGAAACTCACAATCATGGCAGAAAGGGAAGCAAACACATTCTTCTTCACATGGCGAAAGGAAGAAGTGCCAAGTGAAAGGGGAAGTCTCTTATAACACCATCAGATCTCAGTAAACTGACACAAGAACAGAAAATCAAACACTGAATATTCTCACTCATAGGTGGGTGCTCAACAATAAGAACAGGTGGACACAGGGAGGGGAGCATCACACACTGGGGTCTGTTGGTGGGGCTAGGGGAGGGACAGTGAGGGATGGGAAGGTTGAGGAAGGATAGCATGGGGAGAAATGCCAGATATAGGTGACAGGGGAATGGAGGCAGCAAACCACATTGCCATGTATGTACCTATGC
>NW_016107356.1:4819024-4846307 GCF_001604975.1 Cebus imitator
TTTAGTAGAGACGGGGTTTCACCATGTTGACCAGGATGGTCTCGATCTCTTGACCTCGTGATCCACCCGCCTCGGCCTCCCAAAGTGCTGGGATTACAGGCTTGAGCCACTGCGCCCGGCCCTGTGGACAATTTTTTAAAACACCATATCCACTTTTTTTTTTTCACAAAAAATAGTACACTGGAAATACATTGGTTTACATCTTGCTTTCTTCCCTTAACAATATATCTTAGAAATGGTTCCTAATCAGTGCCTCTGGCCCTGTCACATTTTTGTGAAAAATGTCATGGTATTCTGGTGATGGGTATACTCTATAATCATTTCCCCACAGGTAGTTGTTTAGGTAGCTTCCTCTTTTTAATATGTTAAATAGTGTAGTGAATATCCCTCTGCAGATGTATAATAATATATGGGAGCTAAAGTCTTAGAAATGGCATTGCTAGGGAAAAGGGTGTGCATATTTAAGATTTTGATAACCATTACCAAGTTTCCTCTTCAAAGAGGTGATACCACGTAGTGCTCCTTTGACACTATATCAGTGTCATGCTTATTTCCCCAAACTTTTCTGCTTAGGTATTAACAAATATTTTGAATCTGAGAGGTGAAAACGATGTCCATTGTCATGCAATTTGCATTTCTTTTATTACGTGTGAAGTTGAATATACTTTTATATATTTAAAAAGTGTATAAGTATGCTTTTATATATTGGTATCTGTTTTTCTGTGAGCTGGCTGCTTATGCTGTTTGCATTTTTCAAATGGACTTTTGACCTATTCTTTCTGATTTTTATGTTAAAGAAGCTAGACTTTTGTCTGACATATATGTTCCATATATTTTTATAGGAGTGTGCTGACTGCACTGGATAATTTATCCTTTTAGTCTTAGTAATTTCTTGTAATTGATGTATGAGAAAGCAAAGTGTGGATGATGATGGCACTCTTAGAATCTCCAACTTTATTTATTGGCATCTTTAAATACTGCTTTACTTTATACTCTGTAACTTTTAAATTCTGAAGAATCAGGTATTTCCAGTCCTACCCCTTTTTCTCTATGCTCAATTAACAGGTACATTTTATTAAGCACATGCCCTTTTAGAGTGAAACTCCATGTTACATGGTAAGAATTTCTTTTCAAAACAAATTTTGAACTGGATAGATAGCAGGATCATTGCATGCCTATATCACCCCGTCTTCCAATGTAAGATATATCACTTTGATCTTTGTATACCATCTACTGAAATTTGATTCCCACAAATCAAACATTGTAAAAATATCACCTGTGATGCAGCAATATAAAAGTATTGTCTCTGAGGTTGTGTCTCTTAGCCAGATGTTCTATTTGTGCTCTGGTCTGTCAAAAGGAATTGACCAAAATTTATAGAGAATGAGGATAAACCCTATCTGCAGAGATCCAGAGAATTGTGGAGGACAATGAAACCTACCTCTAGCCTATGTTTAAGGAGTGGGAGGGTGATATGGTTTGGCTCTGTATCACCACCCAAATCTCATCTTAAATTGTAATCTCCACATGTTGAGGGACAGATGTGGTGGGAAGTGATTGGATCATGGGAGGAGTTTCCTCCGTGCTGTTCTCATGATAGTGAGTGAGTTCTCATGAGTTCTGATGCTTTAAAAGTGTGACAATCTCCTTCACCCCCCACCCTGCTGCCATGTGAGATGTGCCTTGCTTCCTCTTCACCTTCCACCATGATTATAAGTTTCCTGAGGCCTCCCCAGCCATGTGGAACTGTGAGTCAATTGAACCTCTTTTCTTTATAAATTACTCAGTCTCTGGTCGTTCTTTATAGCAATGTGAAAACGGACTAACACAGAGGGAGAACTGAAATACTAAAATATCAAAAGTTGTTTGAAAAAATTATTTTGAAGCTTGTGAGGGGGGTAGCTCTATTGGAAAACACAGACTCTGTTGACATATTCCAGATTTTTACTAGGTTTGTGGATTCTACCCCTCAACTCACTGTTTCTTTCCTTTGAATAGTATATGGCTGTTCACGTAAAAGTTGAATATATTGTAGGAAAAGTAAAAGCTGCTTTTTTCTCCTTTTCACTACTAAGTGCTGTTTTGCACCCAAATGTATATTTAAAACAAATATTTATTGATTACCTGCCAAGTAGCAGACATTGTGCTTGGGGCTAGGGGTGTAACTGTGATTAGAACAAACACAGCCCCTGCTTTTCTGGAGAACTTCAGCCTAGGCAGTGATCCAAAAATAAACAAGTACTATGCAACATGAGGACGGGGGCCACAGGAGATTGCTAGGCCAGGTGGGAAGAGCAGGCTCACAGGCTGGGCAGTGATAACCCTCTAGGGGAGAGTTAGATCCTAGATCTCTCACCACAAGATCTGGCCACTTGCCACATGCCCCTCTATTTGGAAGATGAATCAATTTATCCACCTATCTGCACAACAGATGGATGTATCAATGACAGTCATGTAGAAATGGCTACTCTATCAGGTGGAAAGACTTGCGTGGTCAGTTTTTAGTTATACATCTTGTAGGATGTAATTTTATATTACTATCTCACAACTTCTTTTCACCTAAACCAGTGATGTCTCACCAGCCAGGCTGTGTTTACAGACATCGACTTTGAACGCAGTAACTCAACAACTATTAAAGTACTATGGCACGTGAAAGGTTGTTTTCTTTCTTCTGTTTCCATGGTAGGAGACTACCATATTATAGCACACAGCAAGGAAGACCTGGAAATGTGACCTACGTCATTACGTGTCCCCTTTCTGCAGCTATTTCTTTATCTCTAAGGAGCAGCACCTATTTTTACAAAGGAGAGGCAACACGGTGCTGATGAAGTAGCAGGACACCCTTTTGGTTTCAAGATGCGAGAGTTCAAAGCTGTCCTGGAGAAGCCAGACAGTCAGGACCTCTTCCACAAACCTAGAGTTTGCCTTCCAGCCAGGGAGACTCTCCACTGGAAAGGATGGCTGGCTGCTGAGGCAGAAGAAAGCCTGGACCCATGGTGCCCGAGGCTTTATGCTTGTATTTTCCTATCTTTGGTGGTGGTGGGGGTGTAGGATGCTGCAGTCCAGTTGGAAGAAGCTCATATGCACCTCCAGCAGTCCTCCGACTGGTGACCCTGGTCCTTCTCTAGCCACCTGCAGGGTGTGAGGATGACATATCACAGCAGGGAGGTCACTGTTTTATTTCCTGTCTGGAAAACACATTGATGTTCTGATAGGGTCCTTAGGGTGAAGGCCGTATGGCCTGTCCAAGACGCTGGACATGTCATAGCCATCATCTGCTTTGAAGCCTAGGCAGACTAAAGGCGTTATTGATCTGGAGATCCAGTGATACCCTTTCTCCCTAAATGAGAAAAATCAACACTGTTTTGGTACCTGTGGTGTCAGAGCCTTGGAGGTGGTTCAAAGAAACTCGGAAAGACTTAATTTTCCCCCTCAGCTTTGTTCTCTTTGTTTTAACTCTGAGTTGGATGCCTTCAACTCTCTTCCTATAAATGATCAGATTGGATGAAGTTTTAGGTTGCACTCAGTGGCTTCTTTGTATCATGTAATTCTCCGAACACAGAATCCAATGTTTAAAGAAACTCAGAGGCATCAGGCGCGGTGGTTCATGCCTGTAACCCCAGAACTTTGGGAAGTCGAGGTGGGCGGATCACCTGAGGTCAGGAGTTCGAGACCAGCCTGACCAACATGGAGAAACTGTGTCTGTACTAAAAATACAAAATTAGCCGAATGTGGTGGCGCATGCCTGTAATCCCAGCTACTCCGGAGACCGAGGCAGGAGAAGTGCTTGAACCCAGGAGATGGAGGTTGCAGTGAGCCGAGATTGCGCCACTGCACTCCAGCTGTCAACAAAAGTGAAACCCCATCTCAAAAAACAAAAAAAACTCAGAAGCATTAACACATCAGACATGGTGGAGGGCTTTTTTTGTTAGCTGTCCTTTTGACCAATATATTATGTTTCTTTGAATCACAAATAACAGTAATAAAGCAAGAATGTTCTGTCACTCTCCAGGTATTGAGGCTCTTGCTAAGGGAAGTCCTGCACATATGTAGCTCCACCCATGGCTGAGTATAAAACAACAACTCCATTGCTTTTAGACACTATTAAGGTTTTCTTAACCCATTTATTATGCCTCATGATTCAAATGCTAAGCTTGTGGGAGCTATTAATATCCTACTGCTCAAGGTCACTGCCGAGGTCTGCTTTTTCACACAAAAAAATTGCAACCTCAGGCATAAATGGGTTAAGCCAGTTCAAGTTAGTAAATAACTAAAATGCTCAAAGCATTTATTAGTATGATTAAGAACATGTGCTTTGGCAGGGCGCGGTGGCTCACACCTGTAATCCCAGGATTTTGGGAGGCTGAGGTGGGTGGATCACAACGTCAGGAGTTCAAGACCAGCCTGGTTAACATGGTGAAACCCCGTCTCTACCAAAATTACAAAAATTAGCCGGGCCTCCTGGTGTGCACCTGTAGTCTCAGCTATTTGGGAGGCTGAGGCAGGAGAATCGCTTGGACCTGGGAGGTGGAGGTTGTTGTGAGCTGAGATCGCACCACTGCACTCCAGCCTGGGTGACAGTGAGACTCTGTTTCAAAACAAACAAACAACAACAACAAAAATATGCTTTGAGCATTTTGGCACAGCCTGGAATCATATAGTGTGGTGGATTAAAGATGGCTGCCGGTTCTTTGATACTCCTATTGAGAAGTGAGGTCTGATTCTCCTCCCTCTGAATCTGGCCTGACCATGGCGACTGCTTGGTAACCAGTAGAATATAGTGGACATGATGCTGGGTGATTTTTGTCATACAAGGTTGTGTGGCTTCTGTCTTTTTCACTGACTATCCTGAGGTCTCCATGCTGGAGGAGCTCCCTGTAGGTGCTCCATTTGAGCCCAGCCTTCCAGTCATCTCTGCAAGATGCTGGGCATGTGTCTGAAGCTATCTTGGGCCCTCAGACCAGCCCATCTGCCAGCTGAACACTACCGAGTAACCTTCGTCACACACAGAGCAGAAGGATCGCCAAGGCAAACCTCACTCAAATCCTTCACTCACAGAATCATGTGGTACAATAAACCAGATACTCTAGGCTGATAAGTTTGAGGTAATTTGTTACATGGCAATTGGTGACTAGGATATGCTGATTAATGTCTCCTCTAAGCTAGTGAAATCTGAGTGGGTGAAAAGACAGGGCCCAGTGGGAGGTGTGGAGTAACAGTTGAAAGCAGTTCCAAGGTCCCCAACCAGAGGAGAGGAAGGAGGCTCTATGCAGCCAGTTCTTCCATTTGGTGCCTGCATTTTTCCCTTTTGAGTCACTGCAGGGATTGGACTACCCTGTCATTCAAGAACCTAAACCACCAGGGTATATAAAAACAGTCTGCATTATTAAGCAGGCTTTCTCAAACAAGATGTTCCTTTGTTGCAATAATTCCTTGTGAGAATTTTACAAGGAAATAAGCTTTTCATCTCCATGTAAAGCTTCAGTTGGTATCAGGCCATATTATTAAATATGGATTAAAAATAGCCCTGGAGTTTTTAAAGCATAATTCGTATATGAGAATAGATGGCAAATACCAGTTTGTTCAAGGACTTCTTGTGACTTGATTCCACCTGCTGTTACAGCGAACACGAACATAATTAAGCCTTTCCCTAGGATTGAAAGCTAGGAGCAATGTGGTTCAGCAGTTAATCAATGCGGGTCAAGGGTAGTCGCCCACTTAATCCATTGAATAATAAATTAATTGTTACAGCAGCTGAAGAGTAAAAATGCTGTACATACTTGGGAATATGTTTGAGATTAGTAGGTTTTTTCGAAATCCTTAGACCTATGTTTGAAAGTGTTAAACTCTAAAATATATTTCTTAGCATCTAAATGTAGGGGTGAATGAAGTTAATTTCTAAGTTTTAATGAAGAGTGAGAAGTCTGTTTTAAGGGATAGCCTAGCTCCTTTTATGGCCTGGAGTGAGGAGTCTGGCAACACATCTTACTGATCATCGCAGACAGTGAGCACTGGAGTGGAGCTGACCTCTCCACTGGGAGTGTGCGGTCTAAGGTATTGGCTGAGCATGCAGACAAAGTCAGTCTAGAAAGTGTGGACTTTTATATATGTACAAAAACCATTTCTTTTCTAAACTAGGCTTTGCTGCAACGATGATACCTGTTTCCTTTACAGACTTAGAAGCAGCGTGATGCCTACTATTTGTGTCATGGGTTGAGCTGGTATCACAGTAATGGACAACACTAGCAAAGATGTGAAAACGAGGGCACACAATAGTCTTTCCCCTCCTTCCTCATCAGTGTGGCAAGAGAGAGACCATCCCCACCCCCAGTGGTTTGATTCTTACCCTGCTGGGAGCCTTCTGTCTGCTGCTGGGTTTTGCTGGCTGTTGCTGTCCTCGCTGGTTATTTTTTTCTTCCCACTAGAGGGCAGGCAACGGAAGATAAAAGACGGAGAACTATGGCCCACCCGGGTGGTCTCCTATGCGGTTAGAGAGCCCCTGGCCTTGCAGAGAGGAGCGGAGACGCCTTACAGGTGATCTGCACAGACGCCCCACGTGCCCCAGCTGCTCTGCCCTTGCCCCTTTCATGGCAGGATGGCCTGATCCCTGCCCCACCCCAGGTGGCTCCATCCTGCCCCTAATCAAGAGGCGGAAGATAAGACCAGCAAGGGTTTCTAGTTTGCTAATACAGACTGCAGAGGAAGAAGGGAGAAGGTGACGCTGAGCTGAGAAAGGCCTGGGCAGAGGGTGCAGGGCGGCAGCTGAGCGGACCTCAGCGGTGGATCTCATGACTGGCATGCAATGAGACTGGTTTCCTCCCTCTCTAAGAGAAGCTTGACTTGTCTCTAAGGGGAGATAGGAATTCCAAAGTTTGAGCCAAAGTAGCACATTCTGATGGCTGCAATGCCAGAATTTCCCCCAAAGAAGCCTGCCTGTGTTCTATGACCCCTTCGAAGGTGTCTGAGCCCCTTCTAGAAGTTGTGAGATAGGTCGGGCGTGGTGGTGTGAGCCACTTGTCCAGCCAGAACCTTCCCTTCTAATCTCTCAGGGCACTTTTACGAAGCTGCCCCTCAGAGTGGGGTGGGGGAATGAGGGGGGCCAGCTCTCTCACGGCTCAGGAGAGAGCAAAGGGCTCTTTCTTGATTCCTCCTTCGCCTGAGGAGGACCCTGCCCACACCTGCATCCTTGAAGCCGACAGCCCTCTTGTTTCTTCCTCATGGACTGAAGTTCCAGATGCAGGGAGAGGGTGGAGCAGAGAAGGAGGCGAGGCCCTGCCACACCCCCAGCAGCCGTGGTGAGTGAGACCAACTCGTAGGAAGACATGGTCCATGCTCAGCACAGCCCCACACGGCGTGCTGACAGCGGAGAAGCCCAGGTGAACTGCTGTTCGCAGGTATTTGGGTAAAGAATGATGTTTTTCCTTTGGGGACTGGGAGGTGTGTGCAGAACAAAACCAGAGATGGCGTCCATGGTCTGGGGTTCAAAGCGCGAGCCTTGCATTTCGCTACCATTCGGAGTATGACTGTGTATTATTATTTACTGCTCATTCGTGTGGCAAGTCCATTTTCTTATATGGAAGGTGCCCTAACAAATGTCTCATTTGGCGAGTTAAGGATCCGAAGCTTTTTTTTCCTGAGGACCATCGGGGGCTGGGTGGATTTGGTGTTCCTTGGTGCTGCTTGACGCAGCTCCAGGGACCCTGAACGCCCCCGTGCAGACTGGAATAGGAACGCCCCGGAGACGCGGCGCACCGTCACGCTGGGGCCTTCTACGGGGACCGCGGCTACTGAAGATTTTTCTTTCCAATCCAGTTTCTTAGGTTTCGCAGAAGCTTTCGGACAACTCCATGTCTTTGTTGGCTGTCTGATATTCCCTTGAGCACTTTATCACTTTTTATTCACCCCAACACAGCGTGAAATTATGCTTCTTGCTCCAAACGGTCTCCTCTGAATAGACTCTGCTCTTTCCCTTTGGGAGCCATTCTGGCTCTAGCTCTCTTGGCTTAGGTGAGACAACTTTCTTCTTCTTGGAAAAGACTGTTTCATTATTTTCTGAGTCTGTTTCCCATAGTTGGATCACAGGAACTTGTTTGGAGCTTCCAGCAGGAATGTCCAGATGCTTAGATATTCCCTGACAAAGGACAGACCTCTTGATGGGTGAGGGTGGGGTGAGTGGGGATCTTTCTCTGGTCTGGCTCGCAGCTCAGAGTGGGTGACAGCACAGCGCGGCCTGGATATCCAGGTGTGCAGGGTCAGCCTCTAGGCCGGTGCTGTCACCCCCAAGCTCAGCCAGGTTATCGTCACATGGCATTTTCTTCTGGAAATAGAGAGCACATGTCTTTTCGTATTTAATTCCTGCTGGCACCCTATTGTGAAATATTCGCAAGTTATTCTCTGTAGAGAGTAATATTTTATTGCCTCCTTTTTGAATTCTTGTTTTCTAAAGCCTTACTTTGCTTTGCCCCTTCACACAGGACTGAAATATGGCAATTCCTTAAGTCACTGGACTGGCCTAGATAGGATTTAGGGTAACACAGGAACTTATTTGGAAAATCGCAGCCCCTCCTTTGTGTGGTGTTGGTGTGTTTGTCTGCATGTGGCAGATGAAGTGACTCATTGCCCTGACACTGGATTGCTGTGTTCTCCATATGATTTGCAGCCAGTTAGGGACATTGGCTTCCTGGTCACTGAGCACAACTGTCCCGTTTGAAAACAGGAGACTTTGAATATTTGCTCCTCAACTGGTTTGTGGACAATTATATGAAGCTGATTTCAGGCTGGGTCAGGGTTAGGGAATCCTGAAATAGTAGAGGTGCCCCCTCCTTTTCTTTTCCCCAGGGTGAGTGAGGGTGGGAAGGGAGTTAAAATATATGCCAAGAAAAGCATGTGGCACAGAAAAGAATTCCTTATAATAAAGCCTAGAGTGTTAGCCTTGGCCAGCCAGGCTGGTGTTTCTCCTTGTGTGGAGAGCAGCTGATCCCCTTTGGTCTTGGGCCACAGCCTTCTTTTCGAGTGGGTCAAACCAGGCCATAAAATATAGTTGCAGTCATTAACAGTGGAAAATGGGGGAAGGTAAAGTTTCCAGATAATTCGATGATGTCTGAGGTATCCTAAAGCTCTCTCTTTAAATTGCTAACTTCTACAGTGGGGTATTGCGTGCCTTTGCTCACTGACAAAGAACTTTCAAGTTTAGCAAATAAATTTCCCATGATCTAGGAATCCTTTAACTTGTAAAGATTCAGAGACCACAAGGAAATACAAAACTGAAATCTAACAGTTAAAATTGGAGAAGTCACCCCTCTGAACATATTCATAGTTCTAATAAAATTCTGTGATTTTCCTAAAGTCCACATTTGTTTTTTGAATTCTGACACTGATTTTCCTGTTCTTGAAGCTTAAAGCCAACTTTTCCAATTTAATACATAATATGATTTTTATGCACTCCTGGTTGATTATTTTGTCTATTTTCACCAATGCAAAATGTCAGGCTGGCTTGAGTGTAAAGATTGTGAAACCTGAGGTTTTGGTTTAGTAATACAGGCTTTCCTTTAAATCTCTGTGGCCAGGAAGAAAAAAAAAGGGAGTGTCAGAGAAAATTAGCAGGTTGATACAGATTCAGTTTCTTAAACATGAAGATATAGGACAAAGTTTATTAAATTTGCATTTAAATAAAAAATACCATCCCGCCATTGATCTGGCAGTGGTCCCATAGCGCATTACGCAATCGCCTCGCTCCTTTACAAGCAATTTTGTTTGTGCTGAGAGCCATTCATTTGTTTGCTTTTCTTGTTGAAATTGTTCCATTAAGCAAGGCAACTGCAGGAGAAACTGATGACCTAATTAGCTAGAGGTGCTTCTTGTTCTATTTGTCCTTGAAATGAAGCAAAACTTCAATGAACATGTCATCCATGAGATCTATTGAGAACTTTAATGTAGCAATCCAAATCTAGTATCTTAGGTTGCTGTTTTTCAGAACTCCAGGTGATTTAATTTTAACATTTGAATATTAGGATACTTTATAGTGACAATGACTGGCTGTACTAATTAATACAGTTTCTCAAAACTGCCTCAAACTTTTTAGAAAGAGATCTGACAAGCATGCCTTTACAAAATGTAGTTTATTAAGATGGGACAAGAGTGCTCATCTAGCCTTGCCGCTTCTTCAGACACCTCTGGGAAGGCGTCACTGGCGAGAAGGTATAGAAAAGTTATGAAAACGAACACCTTCATTTTGTGTATGAGGAAATGAACAGGCAGTGTCAATTTGTGGGGAGGTTAGAGGTCACAGAATCTGGTGCCCCCTTTTAGTTTGGTCCCAGGGAAGACAACCACTTATGTACCTTGACAAACGGTGGCTTTTTTTTCAGGCTTTCATGGAAGGCTGGTCCCCACCAGCCTTTTTTAGACAGGTGTATTCTTCCAGGTCTTGCGAATCATACTACATAGATGATCACCTGACTTCTACTTGACTGCAACGTCTCTGATTTCTGCCATCTTTTATAAGGAAGTATTCTAAAATCCATATTGACCCTAAACCTGATCTCATAATAATGTTATATTGGGGTTCAGGGGTTCAGGGTGCTCTCAGCTCCCCTGAGAGGAATTTTCTCCAGGTTCTTGGTCTCCTGCCATCTCAAGAATGAGAGATGGGACCACGGTACAATGCGCAGTAAATGCTGGACTCAAAAGTGTTTGTAGAAAGTGATTTATTCAAAGAAAAAAAGAAACAGGAGAAAGAGAGAGAAAGAAACAGCTAACCCTCACACTGAGTGGGAGAATCCAGAAAGATGGAATCCAGGAGAGGAAAGCAGCTTCCACACTGAGTGGAAGGGAATAGAGAGATGGCGTTTAGGAGGGGAAAAGAGGCTTCCATGAGGGGGTGTGGAAGGGGACTCCAGAGGGGAAATCCAGGAGAGAGAAAGATGGCTTCCACGAAGAGTGTCCATGGAAGGGGACCCAAACATGGAGTCCGAAGGGGTGTGGATGAAGGGGACTTTTAACCTGGGAGGAACCCCCATCTTCTTTAAGACCCCGGGCCAATGAAAGGAGTTCCTTAGAACTTCCCGTAGAGTGATTGACTTTTTGTTTCTTCCCGCACCCTTGAAATTTAAACATAAACAGTTAAATCTCCCAGATGGAGAGAGATGGGAGGGGGGTATGGTGCTGGGAAGTTCTTGCCCTTAAAACTACGCCCGCTTGTGGACCAGGAAAGAGAACACATCCCCTCAACAATTCCTTTGAGAACCCTTAAGATTTTTCTGTTTACTGACTAGTTTCCGTATAAACAAAAAGTACTATACAATTCTCAGCTTCCAGCTGCAGAGAACTTTCATATATTGGTCATTGAAACTTACCTGAGTATGTTTGAAGGACTGGACTTTCCTTTGTTAATAGATTGCTCTAGGCCTTTGGCCTCCTTAAAGCTTACAAACATTTAAGGAAAGAAGAAGAGAAGGCAGGTGCCTCCCCAAACCCCCACCTCCAGAGACCTATGCCATTCTTTTTTTTTTTTTTTAAGACAATCTCGCTTTGTCACCCACACTGGAGTGCAGTGGCACGATCTCGGCTCACTGCAACCTCCGCCTCCCCAGTTCAAGCAATTCTCCTGCCTTAGCCTCCTGAATAGCTGGGATTACAGGCACGTGCCACCACGCCCGGGTAATTTTGTTTGTTTGTTTGTTTTGTTAGGGACAGGGTTTCACCATGTTGGTGAGGCTGGTCTGGGTCTCCTGACCTTGTGATCCACCTGCTTCTGCCTCCCAAAGTGCTGGGATTATAGGCATGAGTCACCGCTCCTGGCCCGAAGCTATGCCTTTCTAAAGAACTTTGCAGAAGAGCTTGGGAATTCTGAACCAATTGAGAAAGATGAATCTGAACACTTTTAGAGAGAATTAGAATTTCTTTTTTTGGTTAGCTCTGCCAGCATATGAGGTGACCCTACACT
Organism: Cebus imitator; assembly: GCF_001604975.1. Taxonomy (NCBI): domain Eukaryota; kingdom Metazoa; phylum Chordata; class Mammalia; order Primates; family Cebidae; genus Cebus; species Cebus imitator. The sequence continues at coordinate 4,830,969 of NW_016107356.1, forward strand.
CCCACCACTGGACTTCTTCCCCACCCCACCCCTCGTTCTTTAAATGAGAGCTGAGAAATAATTTACCAATCTTAAATTGCCATTTTCCCAACATAAGGCAAAGTATGCACCATCCAGCTGATGCATTTTTTTAAAAGCACACTGTTCAGATCCTAATTCTGTTTGAGGTGCCTGAACAGAAAGACATTGCCTTTTTCTGGTAATTCTTCCATGAAGTCTAGGAAGTCTGTCAGGGGTTAGAAAGACTAGTTTTTCCAGGACTTTTCTGGTGTTAAAACTGAAAATCCTGTGTAGCAGGAAACTGCTGAGTCCCAGGGAAATTTAGGTAGTTTAGTCCCCTCCAGGGTCTAAAAACTAACTTGCGACATTTTCGCACAGAATTTAATTAGGGATGGAGATGGTAAAATGAGTGCATCTCCTGACCACTAGGGGGCACCGATGGCCTCCCGAAGTTGTTTCCCTACCTTGATGCTTGAAGGCAGGTTCTAAAAACCTTGGAAGGAATCGAGATTTAAAAAGGCAAAATGTCACAGGTAGATCCTTCATCCTCTCATGGTGATGATCCGGGTCTGTGCCATGTTAGATTTTTGGCTAGAGGGACCTCAGATCACTCTTGCCACGTTGAAATATTGGGGAAAAATAATCACATGAATCCATCTAGAAAATTCCATTTGGGGCTTGTCCATTAGAAACTGTGGCCCCAAAGGTGATGTGAAGGAACGAGCAGGCCTCCCCCAGTTCAGGTTGAAACGGTTACTGTAGTTCACAAGTCGATGCAGAGGAGTGGTGGTTTTGCCTTGTGACAGGGTTTGGATCTGTGCCCCTGCCCAAATCTCATGATGAATTGCGATTCCTCAATGCTGGAAGAGGGGCTTGATGGGAGATGACTGGATCATGGGGAGAACCTCCCCCTGGCTGTTCTCTTGATAATGAGTTCTCATGAGAGCTGTTTTTTGTTTGTTTCTACCTGCTTCTGGGTTTGTCCCTCTGTATGTTGATTAGTAGTTACCTGCTGAACTGTCCTGGGGAAAAGTCGAGGATTCCCATGTGGAAATCCGGCTGTATTGATTTCCTATCATTTTCATAACAAATTACCACAAATTTGGTGGCTTTGAATAACTCCAATTTATTAACTCACAGTTGTGTTGATCAGAAGTTTGACATGAATCTCACTGAACTAAATTCAAGGCACTAGCAGGGCTGCATTTCTTTCTGGAGGCTCTAGGAGATAATCCAGGTCCTTACCTTCCCCAGCTTCTAGAGGCTGCCTGCATGTCTTGGCTCATGGCCCCATCCTCCATCTTTACTCCAGCCATATTTCATTGCTCTGACCCTTCTTCCCTAATCAAACCTTTCCTAGCCACAGCTGGGAAAGGTTCTCACTTTCAAGGGCTCACGTGATGAGATTGGGTTTGCTTAATAAACCAGGGTAATCTCCCCATCTCAGCATCCATAGCCTTGATATCATTTGCAAAGTAATTTTTGCCATGCAAGGTAAGGTATTCACAGATGCTGTGAACTAGGACATGGACATCTTTGAGGGGGCATTATTCTTCCTACTGCACCAGTAAATGCCCCAGAGCTTGTTCTCTCACATTCTGTCATGGTCATTCCAGGCCATGGCCAGAGAGAGTGTGGTCAGGGGTTGAGCTATTTGGAAGTCAGTTTGTGGTTATTTGCTTGGCTGCTTTTGGAATTGTCCTATTGACCCTAGCCAGTGTATTCTCAGACTCTGAAGTGAGAAGAGCAAGTCTGAAAAGTTTCTTTCCTACATTAGGAAATGGCATTACCTAGTGTGCAATGCTCTCTGGGTGCTTTTATTGAAAGCTATTCATGGCCAAGGCTGACATTGGTTTTACCTGCCTTAAAACATTCTGGACCTGGCTGGGTGCAGTGGCTCACACCTGTAATCCCAGCACTTTGGGAGGCCGAGGTGGGCAGATTACAAGATCAGGAGATCGAGACCATCCTGCCCAACATGGTGAAACTCCGTCTCTAATAAAAGTACAAAAATTAGCTGGGTGTGGTGATGCTTGCCTATAATCCTAGCTACTTGGGAGACTGAGGCAGAAGAATCTCTTGAACCAGGTACAGTAAGCTGAGATCGCGCCATTGCATTCCAGCCTGGCAACAGAAAGACTCCGTCTCAAAAAAAAAAAAAAAAAAATCCACACCCCAAACTCTACTGGTTAAACAACATGAAATGTGCTACCTGGGGCTATGATAGCCTAGATTAAAGCAGATTCAATGAGATTTTCCAAGGAGACCCACAGCCCTGCCTGCCCTATTGGAAGAAAAGGTGGAATCTTTTGCCCAGGTGCAGGCTTTTCAGGACTCTCTGGTTTCTGCAGGTGGATGTCTGCCCCGCCAGGCTGGCCAAGGGCGTGGGGATGGAGGATGAGGCCTGTTGTTAATCAGGCAGAAGGATCATTTGAACTCTAGGTGTGGTTGTTGGGGAATGCAACATCAAACCCATTGTCATCTGGAGTTGTAGCAAAAGTTTCCTACAGGGGGGATGGAATATATTGCCACAACCCTGGCCCACCTGGTCCCAAAGTTGTCCACCAGGACTGCCAAATGTTTTCTCCCCACTGTCCCCAGCACACAGGGCACGATATTTTATAGCCTCAACCTAGCTCCGTTTTCTGTCCCAACCACTGTTTGTCCTTTGCACTTTCCATCTGCTTCTGATACGTGTTTTCTTATCCCTATGGATTCCAAACCTTACTGAGCAGAGCTGGGTAAAACAAATAAGCAAACAAACAAGCTGACTCCCATCACTCTGAGAAAGGACCCTGCTGGCCCTGGGTCCCCTCCATTTGTCTAGGCTGGGAATGAGAGAATGGATACTAGCTGATTGCCTGGGTTCAAATCCGGCTTTTCAACCTTGGACAGGTTTCTCTACGTCTCTGTGTCTTGGTTTTCTCAAATGGAGATAGTAGTGATACCTACATCTGATAGAGTTGTTGCTAGGGTTAAATTTGAGTTGATCTAAGTGCTCAGAACCGTCAGGAGTACAAAGCCCATGCTCCGTATGTGTTAGTTGCTATCATTATCAATCATTATCAATCATTATCATCATTACCGTTATTATTTTGCAACCTAGCCATTTTGGTCATAATCACATCTGTAAAAGACAGAACTGGGATCTGTGATCTTCTTAAGGCCTCGGGTGTATTATTTTAAGAAATGCGTGTAATTATGTATCTCCTTTTTAGAATGAGAACTGGGGGCTAAGTTCCTAGGTGGCATTATGAATCGATACTAATCTTTTGATCTCTAAATTCCTGGGACGCAGCACCCATTCAGGTGCACCAGGGCACTCGTTTCTCACCAGCTGCTGATGGGTTGGGGATGCCTGCAGGGTCTCCCAATTGGACTTGGACAGAGATTCTTGCTTTTCTCTTTAATCCAGGGACAGTATGGAGGAGAAATTGCAGCCTTTGTTGAGAGTGATTTAGTGATTCAGAAATGAGGAGGGCCTGGTGACTGGCCCATTTGGGTGGTGCCCTTTGGTCTGGAGTGTCTGTCATATTTCTGGGGTAGGTTTGCCACTTGAGCTACACCACTGGTTTTAACTGCCTCTTTAGTTGATCTGAGCAGCAGACTTTTCCAAAGTGGCCAAAGCTGGGAGGGGAAAGGCTGTCTCTGTATTAGCTGGTTCCGCACAGACTTGGGTGTTTGTTAGGCTTGTCTAAATTCCCCATCTCCTCCCTGAACAGTGATGGACCTCAGCTCAGTTTATCTGGTTCCCTCCCACTCCCGTCTCATCCCCTCACCTCCCTTTCCCTCCCCTCCCCTCGCTTCCCCTCCCCTCCCCTCCCTTCCTCTCCCCTTCTCTTCTGATATTTCCCTATCTTGGGCCCCACCTCCTCAGCATTCAAAGTGTTAACTATCAAGTCTGATGGATTCATCTATGCTAGTGCTTTCATTAGGGAGGAGCAAAGGCTGGCTTCCTGGTGATGAAAAATCAACAACAGTATTTCCCCTCTAAAAATAAGGCTTTTATCTGGGCAGACAATAATTATTATCTGACCAATAATCCCAGCTTGCCCAAAACTTAGGGGGAGGTGGTGGGATTTCCAGTTTTAAAATCAGTACTGTACTGGGAAAACCAGGGTGAGTTGGTCACCCAGTGACCATCATTTTGGGTGGGTGGGGAAAGGAGTCCCTGACAGGCAGGCTGGGGAGACATTTGGGGATAGTTGAGGCTGGGAGAACTGTGGGGCTTGCTGAGGCTCTCCTTCAGGAGGGGTGGTTTTGCTGTCTCTATAGGAGCTCCCAGTGATGAGGAATCTCATAGGCCTGTGAGGACAGGGGTCATTTGCTCCATGATGTGAGTTTTCATGGGGTACCTTCCGTGGGCCTGGCCCTGTGCTCCCATGGGGAGTGGGAAGAAAATTAACATGGGGCAGGCCCCAATGAAGCATTAGCACCTGTTCTGTAGGGAGGCTGACACTGTTCTGCTCTGAAGGAATGTCACCTACAGAAACAATTAGTAACCAATTGCGTGCTAAACCAGGCAGAGCTGATGATCCTGTAAGTGGAATTCAGAAAAGGGAAAAGAAATGTCAAATAGGGGATAAGGAAGTGGAAGAACTGACCTGCTGGGAGATGGGAAGTTCGAGAAAGGTGAGGGGATTCTGGAAAGGACAGAGGATTCTAGAAAGGCGAGAGGATTCTGTAAAGGTGGGAGGATTCTAGAAAGGTGAGAGGATTCTGGAAAGGCAAGAGGATTCTGGAAAGGCAGCATGGGGTTGTGAAGGACACAGCAACCGCCTGAGAGAAGACAGCATAGAAACTGCTGAAGAAGAAGCAGAGAAACTGGCTCAGTGGGCAGATCCTGGGCAGTGGGAAAGGAAGAGAGGGGAAGACAAGGAGAGGAAGAAAGAGGAGGAAGGAAGGAAGAAAAGAGAGAAACAGAAGGAAGGAAGGAAAGATACAGAAGGAAGGGAAGGAGGGAGAGAGGGAGGAAGGAAGGAAGGAAACAGAAAAAGGGAAGAAAGGAAAGAAAGGAAGGAAAGAGAAAGAAGGGAGAAAGGAAGGAAAGAAATGGAAGGAAGGAAGGGAGGGAGGGAGGAGCAGGGAGGGAGGAAGGGAGACAGGAAGGAGAGAGAAGGAAGGAAGGAGAGAGGAAGGCAGGCAGGAAGGAATGAAGGAAGGGAGGAAAGAAGGAAGGAGAGCTAGAAGGAAGGAAGGAAAGAGACAGGAAGGAAGGGAGGGAAGAAGGGAGGGAGGGAGGAAAGAAGGTAGGAAGAAAGGGCGGAAAGGAGGAAGGAAGGGAGGGAGGGAGGGAAGGAAGGAGACCAGATTATCCAAGGTTCCTAAGTGTTGTGCTAGGCATTGTTCTAGGGGTTTTATGTGCACCATCTCATTTCATTCTCATCCAGCACTAACAGATAGGTAATATAATGCTTTCATTGTAAATGAGGAAAGACAGACACTAGAAGTCAGGTGACTTGCCAATGGTCACACTGCCTGGGAGCACTGTGATTCCAACTTGCATTTGAATAACATTCCAGCAGAATGACCTTAGGAAAACGGCATCTTATCAGGGTTAACCTTGTCCAGGATAGGGGAAAGATCAGAGGGGTTAGTAATCCCAGCCAGAGAGATGCCCCCAGGCATGAGGCTCTGAGACCGGGCAAGAGTGGCTTCAAAAGCAGAAACTTGTGCCGGACGAGAGACTGATGATCAGGTAAAGGGCAGAGAAGAGTCTGGTTTCCATCTTCAGCACCAGGAAAGACACGGGAGCCACTGAGTGGGGAGAGGTGAGTGAGAGCAAGAGCGCACTTTCTTCTTTGAAGTCATTTTGCATCTTTGGCCAGGCTACTTAGCATCTCTGAACCTCAGTTTCCTCGTTTATAAAATGGGAAGAATAGTAGGACATGTCTTACACAGTTTTGGAGAGGACAAAATTAGATAACATTCATAAATAATTTAGAACCTTACCTGAAGTCAGAGTAGGTACTCAAAGATTGGTAGCTATTGTGTTTTGTTTTGTTTTATTTTGGAGACAGGGTCTCCCTCTGTCACCCAGGCTGGAGTGCAGTGGCCCAATCTCGGCTCATTGCAGCTTCAACCTCCTGGACTCAAGCGATTCTCCCACCTCAGCCTCACAAGTTGCTGGGACTAGAGGCACATGCCACCATACCTGGCTATTTTTTTTTTTTTTAATTTTTTTTTTGTAGAGGCAGGGTTTCACCCTGTTGCCCAGGCTGGTCTCAGACTCTTGAGCTCAGGTAACCTGCCCACCTTGGCTCCACAAAGTGCTGAGATTACAGGTGTGAGCCATCGCACATGGCCTATTACCTGTTTTTAAAGTCACCTTAGAAGTTGTTGATTTTTGGAGAACATTCTCCTTAATTCTTGTTCTGTGAAAGAACGGGTTAGTTTGCTCCTCCTGCGTCTTGTTATTGAAGCGGCATCGTTCGTCTGGGGTAATACCCGAGGTTCATTACCTCGTGCCAAGGAGATCAAGGGCACAGACACACATGAAGTGAGGTTGCGAACGAAGGTTTAACAGAGAAAGAAAGAGAAAAAGGCTGGGTGTGGTGGCTCACACCTGTAATCCTAGCACTTTAAGAGACCCAAGTGGGTGGATTGCCCAAGTTGAGGAGTTTGAGACCAACCTGGGCAGCACAGAGAAACCCCATCTCTACCAAAATACAAAAGAAATTAGCTGGGCGTGGTGGCATGTGCCTGTAATCCCAGCTACTATGGAGACTGAGGTGGGAGAATTGCTTGAAACCAGAAGGTGGAGGTTGCAGTGAGTCAAGATTGCATCTCATTGCGCACCAGCCTGGGCAACAGAGCAAGACTCCCGTCTCTACCAAAAAAAAAAAAAGAGAGAGAGAGAGAAAACAATAGTTCTCTCTCCTGCAGAGACAAAAGCACCCCAGTGGGTCTTCTGTTCCCATGGTGAAGTGCATGGGGTTTTATAGACTGGCTTGAGGAGTGATGTTTGATTTAAATAGGGCCCAAAGACTGGTAGGAGGATCGTAATGATTACATAGCGCAGGAAGAAGCTGGTTACCACCCCACTGTAATCTTTTATTATGCAAATGGTTTTTTAACCTGGCTGAAGCCATGTTGCCTGCTCCTCTACTGTACATGTGGTTGATAAAGACAAGGGAAGGTGGAGCCACCGTATTGAACGTGCCTGGACCCCAGGTAGCCTTTTTCTATGGTCAGAGCTGCCGGCATTCACCCATGCAAGCTTACAGCTTGCTTATCCATGTTTGCAGCTCGATTTTACAGGCTGCTTTCTGTTAGAAAATAAATGATTTGGAGGCTGCTTGTAAAGAAAAGGGAAACCTTAGTGAGGACTTCCTTACCCTCATTATCTGCCTAAATAATTTCTTTTTAACTCCTCCTGTATCATTATAATCCATCTTCATGTGCATCTGCAGTCCCATGGTGTTGAACTTCAAATTGTGAATCGGGAGTGGCTGTGTTCTCCTCACTCTTCCATGGAATTCCCTCTCTACCAGGGGGTGGTAGAAAAGTCAGATGCCCACTGCTCAGGCTTTCTTAGCACCAATCCCAAAAGTCAGAAAGGACCTTAGCCTTTTCACGGCTACAGAGGACTGTGGTGTCACGTCTTGAAAAGGAAGCAGTTCTCTGGGGCTCGCCACCTCTGCCACGGGTCAAGGTGTGCGCAGCCATCCAGGTGTGCTCTCCTCTGGACCTTTTACAAGAGATTTGTCTGGCCTCAGACACAAATGCCTGGCCAGGGATTTTTGCCTTTGTCTCCTGGCTAAAGATCTGTTTGCTTTGCAGTTTTGAAAGGGACTTCAGTTCTTAATTTTCACTTGAAGTAGGTATAGGATGTGTTACTTCTTAAGAGAAAAAAAAAATCAGTGATTCTTTAAGGACTGTACAATTTGGCATAAAAATCTCACTAATTGAAGCTTGTTAAAAAGTACCCTGCACTCTGTAATTGTCTAATCCGGTGTGCTCAGGTTTGGAAGCCTAATGATGATGAAGTTGGTGATGATAATGACAGCAATAGCCACCTTTATTGGGCTCCCGGGTATTCCAGGGTGTTGCACACAGATCTGGCATGATGTAGGCGCATGTAGCCCTGTGTATTTATTTATTTATTTTATTGTACTTTAAGTTCTGGGGTACATGTGCAGATCTTGCAGGATTGTGGCATAGGTACACACATGCCATGGTGGTTTGCTGTCTCCATCCTCCCCGTCAGGAGAAACTGAGGTTCAGGGAGAACAAACGAATCACCTGACGCCACACAATTAGTAAGTAGTGGGGCCAAGGTTCACAGGGCTCTCCCTGGCTGCAACACCAGCACCCATTCCCCTCCCCCATGTTGCCTTGGAGAAACCTGATGTTGCCTGAAAAGAGAAATTTCAACTTATCAGGCAAATGGAGACAGTCTCGTAATTTTTCTTTCTTTTTTTTTTTTTTAATTTACAGAACTATTCAAAATCAAGAAGTCTCAGATCAATGTAAATATTGCATTTTAAGTCACGACCATCAGACTGGAGGCTGGGCACAGAAGGCCTGGTGGGCTGTGGGTGAGCTGCTGTGGGTGACTTAGACCTTCTCACTTTCTCTCCCATCTCCCCTTCTCCTCCCTCCCCTAGATGTGACTCTCAGTGGGTGATCTCTTAGTAGTGAGAATTTGTGAACTTCTGGAAGGGAAAAAGTTCACGGACTTTGGCCCAGGAAAGAATGAGCAGGGAGGAGCTGTGAGGCACTTTCCATGGGGGTGCAGCCCCAGCCACATGTGAGCCCCTGGACACAGGCCCCAGTCATTTTGTGAGTGTTGTCTGTGCACTAGGAACACCCTGATGACGAAAGATGGGGGGCTGCTGACTCCAGGCACCCCCATAGAAAGGGGCAGAAACACCCCAGCTCCCCCACCTATTTCCTCATGGAAGAAATAGAAGACCCCATAAGACTGAATCCTGCCCATGCCCCAAAGCCATCTCCAGGGGTGGGACAATCTCTGGGTCTTGACTTGATCCAAGTGTCGGGCCTCGATGCAGGGATGTGGTGTGCTCAGGCTGGGGGTGCAGTGAGCAGCCAGGGCTCCTGCATGTCTTGTTCACAAGCATCGGTCATTCCATGTGCCAGATGTTGGCAGTAATATCCCTCAGGCCTTCCTGGGTTGAGTTTACGACTCACACATTCCAAGAGGTGTGTTCATCAACCCCGTACATCAACCTCCTAGTGTCAGTTGTATGTTCAGTGAAATTTCCTGTGCTGCGGGGAGGGCCGCCCATGCTCCAGGGGCAGGGCAGGCACAGGGGAAGGGCTGGCTGTGTGGCTTGAAGGCCAAGATCGTCCTGCTTGGCCACGAAGTATATGTTTGACTGCCAGTGTCCAAAGCGTGTGAGGCCACTGGGCATCCAGCAAAGGGCCGGGAAGGGATTCAGGGAAGTGTGTGGGTGGGACTGGGAGGAGGGAGTCACCTCCCGTCTGATCTGCCTTAACTCTTTCTCTCTGGCTTTCCATCGGTTCCGTCCGTTCAGCTGCCAACAGAGAGAGCACTGGCTGGGTCTTCTGGCCCCTTTGTTCCCCTCTGAGGACAACTCCCTGGCCTCCCACACTCACTCTGTTTCTGACTCTGGCCCCCTCCGGTCACCTACCATTTTTATTCAGTCCGAAGTCCCCCTGGCACACTGGAATGGAGCGACCCATTATCACTCACCCACTCTCCACATCCTGCGATGGATTCAAATCAGCTGCTTGCCCCCAGATCCCTCCACCAGACGCCAAGTCTTTCTCCTGGTTTTCTTCAGGGACTGGCCATCCTTCCCTGCACACAAGATGCATGTCCGGCCTCCTTAGTTGAAAGCCAGTTATCAGAAAAGGAACCAATTAAAATATTACTGCTTTGTGGCCTCTTTGTTAACCTTCTCGCCACCCGTCCAAATTGTTTTTCATTATATTTGGGCAGAGTAGAGAAAAGTGCTTACTTAATGGAACGTGTTTATCAGGTAAGCCCACACAGAATCATCTAGAAAGACAGTAGAGTCGAGAAGGTGGTAGGGGGTGGCCTGCTCTGGTGAGAAGGAGAGTGTGGGGTGCTCAGGAACAGCCAAGAATGTCTTGGGGGGGTCACTGCCCCATCAGGTCTGCACTGGGTTGCCAGGCATTGCTTTGGTCCTTCGAAGGCAGCAAGCGGGGCAGGGAGATGTCTAGTGGAAGATGGCAGTGTGGGTGGTGCCCCGCACATGTGGCTCCAGGCCACTGGAGAGGCCATTTGCCTGAAGAAAAAGAGAAAATTAAGAAAAACGTCTTTTATCTAAATTTGGGTATAGTAAGTGTGGAAGGAGCTGGGAGGAGGGTCTGTAATTTAGAGAAGCGGTGTGGTGAGGAGGAACTGGTGACCTCGTGCTGCCATTTGGACTCACACAATTCGGGCCTTGGTGGGGAGACCGAGAGACAGGGAGGTTGGCAAGGCCAGGACCCAGCAGAGTCCCCAGGATCTCAGATGGCGAGGCTGGTATCAGTGGCCAACAGAGTTTCTCAGGATGTGGCATCGGAGGCACCATGTCTTTCTTTCTAGGATTACCTTTGGAGGTACTCAACAAGGTTGAGTTTGAAAGGCAAACAGGCAATTCTGTGTTATCCAAGCACCTAAGTCTTCGCTGGAGACAAAAGACACTCTGCGTTCTCCAACTGCTTAATTCTATTTGATCAGAAATGTATACATACAGAAATGTCCTACATAAGCTGAGAATTGCTGAGAAATTTTAGCCCAGAGTGCATTAGCCTGAGATAATTATCAGCACTGAGGGAAAAAAGAAAACTGCGTATGATAAAATGTCCCAATTATGGCAACAGTGTCAGTTATTCCCTTGGAATCTATGTCTTTATCCCATCATCTCGTCTGGCTAATGAATGCAACCAAGGCGATCCTCTCCCATTATTGCTCAATAATGGGCAATGGAGATGGCGTATCTTCGCCTTTATTTTTGCTGGCACATCCGGGCACCGAAGCACATTAAGGTAATAAAATTAGGCAGCAAGGCGTCCTAGTCACTCCCCCACATTCCCGTAACCCCCTCATTTACAACAGACTGAGACAGAAAGGAATTTTTTAGAGCAATTTGCGATGAGGCAACACTGGGTATGTAAATTCTGTTCCACTGGCAGTCACCACTGCTGGCTAATTCTAAAATGCCTAACAGCCTTTGGTTCGCCAGCCACGCTGGGTCAGGACAATTCAGCTTTAAGGCCACAGAGAGTGGCAGGATGCATAATTGCAAGTTTCTTCAGCTGTGGCTGAACAGACGTTGTCCTATCCTCTTTCTGGCCAAACGTTCTGTCTCAGTTGCAGATCCGAGAAGGGGCCTGTTAAGAAGTTTAAGTTTTTACTGAGTTGGATGACTAAGGCAGTTTTTATTTTTTGAAAAATTTATTGCTCCTATCCGCTTTATTCCCCCTGAAGAAGTAGCTGCCAGGGTTCAGGAAATAGCGAGAAAAACAATTTCAAGGGAAATCGCTGACTTGAGTTTGAGACCAGAGACAGAGCAGGCGGAGAGCCCCGCGTGATATGGTTATTCTGCAGATGCCACGGTGGAAAGAGGTCACTGCAAGAAGGGCCCATTCCAGAGGCAGCGCTTTTCGGGGGGCACGTGACCAAGACATCCCTCACCGGGACCGGACGCACACACTCGGGAGAGATTCTGCACATACACAAGGCGTTAAAGAGGATTCGAAAGGTTAGAGAGACGGGAGGAAGAGCGAACACAGCTGCCCCACTTTGCAGAACTTATTTTGGACTTTCCTGTGCTTCGTGTAACTGCTATAAAAATAGGAGGGTCACAAGCTGCAGAGCGAGTCAGGACTGGCCGAAATATGTGTCCTTGCACTTTCTTCTCCCTGCTCCCCCTTCGCTTGGCTTGACTGTGCTCCAGCCTGCGGTAGTTAAGAAAGTCCCATGGTTTAAGAGGGTTGCCAGGTCATCAGCCACTGAGCGTTTTCTCTAACTCAGCTCTACGCTTCCCCCTGCTATTGAACAGGAAGTGAGGAGGAGATGGGAGTGGCCTTCAAAATGGCCATAGGGTGGTGGGACCCCGGGTGGGGAACAGCCTCAAGGGGGGAGGGGGATGGGTGCTTTTCAGGATCCATCTGCAGGGAGTTGTTGTGACCACTTGGATGTATGTGTCATAACTGTTCACCTTCCACACTTCAGGCTCCCAGTACCTTCAAAGACACCTGGGGAGACTCTCAGACCCTCCCCTCCATCAGGCAGAGAGGAAATTAATGCTGGCTTGGGGAGGGGAGAGTGGGGGGAACGTGACACACAGGCCCAGAGCTTAGGGACTCTGAATGCAGTGATCTGGGTCTACTGGTGCCCCTTCATATGCAGTAAGGTTACCAATAACTCCACGTTTATGGAGCTGTGTTTATCACCTGGGAAGCCCTGCAAGTCTTCCTACCAATGGATCGTCCAATTAGGGGTTCACATCACTTTGTCTTACACATTGACAGTAATGCTGGTGGCACCAGCCTTGTCTCTTGCCCAAGATTGGACAAAGGCTGGACTTCTCACAGCATGGTTTCTGACCACCAGCATTGTATCACTTTGGAGGAACGTGTTAAAAATTCAGATTCCTGGGTCCCGTGCATGACCCACTGAGTCAAACTCTGTAATTTTTTTAAATTAAGATTTTAACTTTCTTTTATTTTGTATTTAGGTAAAACTTATTGCATTAGGCTGTTCTTGCATTGTTATAAAGAAATACCTGAGACTGGGTAATTTATAAAGAAAAGAGGCTTAGTTGGCTCAAATTCTTCAGGCTTTATAGGAAGCATGGTGCTGACATCTGCTCAGCTTCTGGGGCAGCCGCACAAAACTCCCCATCATCATGGTGGAAGGCAAAGGGGGAGTAGGTAAGTCCCAGAGCCAGAGCAGGAGCAAGAGAGACAGGGAAGTGCCACAGCTTGTAAACCGCTAAATCTTGCAAGAACTAACCATAGAGAGGAAAACACCAAGGGATGGTGCTAAACCATCATGAGAAATCCACCCCCAAGATCCAATCACCTCCCATCAGGCCCCACTTCCCATATCGGGAGGCAATTGGATCATGGGGGTGGATTAAACATGAGATTTGGGCTGGGACAAATATATAAACCGCTTCACTTATATTCCGTAAAGTACCTGTGGGAAGTAGAAAAGTTCCTTTTTAAAGTTTCCTTTCTTGTTAAAAAACAAGTGTGCTAGTAGCTCTTTGTTAAGCCCTGTCCTATGTAGCTATTAGACATGCCGTGCTCACAGGCACATAGTATGTTCTATGTCCTTGTACTTTAACCAAGATATCTGTGCTGGACTTGCTCACAGGCATGTCCCAGCTCTCCATTGCTTTTACCTGTTTAGAAAAGTTTTAAATTGTTAGCCAATTGGGTTTTAGTTTAGATTGTGAGGTCTGGCTCCAGCCAACGGAGATCAGACACAGCAGTAAGGATGACCCAAATGCATAAGGGCTAAATTTGTGTGTTTTCCTTTGTTCTTTGTACTCTCGTGGCACAATGGCTAGTGAGAAAACCCTTCCTGCAGCCCAGAAAGTAAAAATTGCTTTACTGAAAAATCCTTCGTCTCAGTGCTAATTTTTCTTTGCGACACCAAGCATCTATTTCCAACAGTACCCAAACCTTAAGACTTTGATCACTCAAATAGAACCATGTAGCCACCATGCAGATTAAGACACAGAACAACATTGGCACCACCCAGAAGTCTTCATTCTGTCCTTTCGAGACAGCAATCATCTTCCAGGGACATCTGCTGTTCTGACTTCCATCGTCATAGAGAAATTTGCCTTCTCGTGCTTGAACTTTGCCCACACTGAATCATGCAGGATGCTTTTCAGTCTGGTATCTTTCTCTCAACATTATGTGTGTGAGATGCAGCCATACTGTTGTTTGTATGATAGCTAATTCTTTTCCATTGTGGTATAGTATCTCAAGGCATGGATACACTACGCTGATACATTTATTCTACTCTTGATAGTATCTGGGTGGTTTCCAGGTTTTAGCTATTACACCAAAGCTGCTAAGAATATTTGATCTTCAGAGAGGATGGAGAGATAGAGGGAGGGAAAGGACATGCCTTTCTTTTTCGCCTTTGGTGATGAAGGAAGTTCCCACTTCTGCTCCTTCCATCTGTGAACTGCTGCTCAGAGGTCCAGTTTGGCAGGAATTGGTGAGATGGTGGGGAAGGCAGAAAGAAAATGCTCAGTGCAGTGCATGTGTGCATGTGTGTGTGTGTGTGTGTGTTGGGTGTCCTCTCCCCCATCCTCTACATCCACTGCCAGCTCCACGTTGAGGCTGGTAAAATGGCCTCAGAAAGATTTTCACAGTGTCATGACCATTTATATCAACCTATAATGATTCTGCATGTGCATATTGTGGTGTTGGCATGTATAATCATGAGACTGGCTCAGATGGAAATCTCTTTCTCCACTTGTAGGCTGGTTATGATGGTGAGAGTATCGGAAATTGCCCCTTTTCTCAGCGTCTTTTTATGATTCTTTGGCTGAAAGGTGTTATATTTAATGTGACGACAGTGGACCTGAAAAGGTAAGACAAGCCATCTGCTTTATTGAAATAACTGTAACTAGTTCCCTACACACACACACACACACACACACACACACGGAGACCTGAGGCCCTCGGTGCTGTCAAGGGCATGTTCATCCTCAGTCAAAGACTGAACTGAAGCCCGTGTATGGGACAAGCTGAGTCAGGACAGGATTGGCTGGGCAGTAATCAGGAAGAAGTAGGGGTTGGGGGTGCCATGAAGAACCTGCTCTCCCAGTTGCTGGTCAGCTGTGACTCTCCCAAGCCTGTCTGAGCACCATTCCTGGCTGATAACACTAGGGAGAATTAACTTATTCACCTCTGTTTGTTGATGTGCCCCTTTGAGCTCAGTTTTCACAAAGGGGCATATCAACACATCCATAATTTGTCAATGAATGCCTTTACTTTCATCACCAGCAAGACATTTTTGTAAACCCACAAGCTACTTTGCAGTTCTCAAGAGTTGCTTCTCTTCCATTGGGGAGGACATGGCTCAGCCCTGGAAATGAGTCCAGATTCTCGTGGTGGCCCATAAACACTGCTGTTCCTCCCACCTAGGAAACCCGCAGACCTGCAGAACCTGGCTCCCGGAACAAACCCTCCTTTTATGACTTTTGATGGTGAAGTCAAGACGGATGTGAATAAGATTGAGGAGTTCTTAGAGGAGAAATTAGCTCCCCCGAGGTAGGCGTCAGAAAACCCATGTTCATAACTTGATTGTCACTTCCCCGCTAACAGCCAGTTCTAAAGCCCTGGGCAGTGTGTGTGTGTGTGTGTGTGTGT
>NW_016107356.1:4846401-4889292 GCF_001604975.1 Cebus imitator
GTGTGTGTGTGTGTGTGTGTGTGTGTGTGTGTGTGTGGTTTTTCTGCAGCCCATGGCACTGCCTGGACTTCATTGCGCTGCACCTGCAGCCTGGCAATCAGGATTTGATGGCCGGAAGTAGGAGGAGATAGGTCCAGGGTGGGTGGCTGGCTATATCCTCAACGCCCTGCTGGAAGCTCTGGGTATGTGTTAGGTCGAAGTATCATGGATTGTTGGAGCTCAGGGGAAACATTTCCAGTCCATCCTTTTCATTTTACCAGGAGGACCTGAGGCCAGCAAGGCCAGGTGGGACCCTATGTCCCACGACGGGCCACTGCCAGGAAGCAACAGCAGCAACAACCAAAACCCTCCCAGTCCAACGCCGTTCTCCTGGATGGTGTCACTTCCAAACCCTCAGGAGAAAAGGGTCAGCTTTTGACCCTTTTCATGGAAAGCTTTTCATGTTTATATCCACCCAGAGAAAGCTGTTTTTCTCCATAGTATAGTATTATCTTAACTAAAACACCGTTTGTCTGTGATCCTCCAATTTTGAACTTTTCAAGGTATCCCAAGCTGGGGACCCAACATCCTGAATCTAATTCTGCAGGAAACGATGTGTTTGCCAAATTTTCCGCATTTATAAAAAACACGAAGAAGGATGCAAATGAGGGTGAGTACCTCTTATCCTCCTGTTTTCTGTTTCAGCATGGACCTTCACTCGAGCCTTAGCACAGCGACTCATGTGCTGCTGGGGTGTTCCAACCCATTTTCCAGCAGGTAGAAAAGTGAGTCTGGAGATGTGGAAAAACCGCCTCCAACTTTGAATTTGCATGTGGGCTTGGAATGCTGCTTCTGAGGCTGGGAACCCAGAAAACAATGTTTTTTAAAAAATAGTCACCATGTGGTGTTCCGGCCACACCACGGGAATTGTATTCAATGATTCTGCTAGTGCATGCCTCCTCACAGGCTTTCCATAAGTAGTTTTGAATAAATAAGTGACTTCTAGGAGTAGCAATGTTGGATAGACAGCAGCATGATTTCCAGGGAGGAGTGAGTCCTTCATTCAGGTATTCTACATCCACATCCTGCCTTCCCAGCACCTGTTGCTGGCTGGCCACGTCTCAGCGAGGAAGGGAAGCAAACTCCTTCCATCATAGCTATTAAAATGTAATCTGGGGCTATTAAAATGTGAACTCACTGGTGACAAGTGACATGCACTTGCAAGGCCTCTCTTTGTGATTTGTCTTTCTGTTTTAGTTTATGAAAAGAACCTGCTGAAGGCCCTGAGGAAGCTCAATAATTTCTTAAATAGCCCTCTGCCTGATGAAATAGACGCCTACAGCACGGAGGATGTCGCTGTTTCTGGAAGGAAGTTTCTGGATGGGGATGAACTCACGCTGGCTGACTGCAACCTCTTACCCAAGCTCCATATTATTAAGGTTCGTCTTCCCTCCCCTGACAGGTGTGCCGAGTACATGAACGGGGCTCTGTTTTAACCTGTGTTTGGGCCAGATGTTTAAACAGTCTGAAATGTGGAGACTTGGATTGAAAACGCTAGTTCATTTCTGTTCGGGGCAGCCAAGCCCCAGCTTTTACACACATAGAAGATGGGCTTCGGGTGTTCTTGGGAGGTGTCTGGGAACGTGGCCCCACCTTCTGCTTCTCTCTCAGCCTGACTCACACAGCCTAAAGAGAGATTATGTGAAAGCAGCCTGAGGAATTTCATAGATTATACCTGGCATTAGCAATCGAGGATTGGAGATGAGGCGTGGAATCTGCGGCTATTAAAATGTGAACTCAGTCAACTGTTGGTGATTGTAGGGCTCCACATGGCCCTTTCCAGGGATGACAGAGGATTGTCCTGTTAGCTCTTAACAGTGACCCTTGGCCAGGTGCAGTGGCTCATGCCTGTAATCCCAATGATTTGGGAGGATCAGGTGGGAGGATCGCTTGAGGCCAGGAGTTCAAGACCAGCCTGGACAACATAATGAGACTCCATCTATATACATACACATATGAAAATTAGCTGGGCATGGTGGTGTGTGCCTGTAGTCCTGGCTACATGGGAGGCTGAGGCTGGAGGATCACTTGAACCCAGGAGTTTGAGGCTGCAGTGAGCTAAGAAGGTGCCACTTCACTCTGGCCTGGGTGACAGAGTGCGACCCCATCGGTAATTAAGTATTTATTTATTAAAAAAATTGACCCTCAACATCCAGGGAGCAGCTGGCAACTTTCGGCTAAGTCTCTACCGTATTTTGTTCCCTGCCTTCCCATATAGCAGCTGAACATGATTTAAGAGCCATGAATCATGTATTATTAGGGCTTAAAGACCTCCCAGACCCCTGGTTCTCCAACGTTAGTAGGCATACAAACTGTTTGGGGAGTTTTTTGTTTTTTTGAGACAGAGTCTTGCTCTGTTGCCAGGCTGGAGTGCAGTGGTGTGATCTCGGCTCACTGCAACCTCCACCTCCTGAATTCAATTGATTCTTCTGCCTCAGCCTCCTGAGTAGCTGGGACTACAGGTGTGTACCACCATACCCAGCTAATTTTTGCATTTTTGGTAGAGACGGGGTTTCACCATGTTGGCCAGGATGGTCTCGATCTCTTGACCTCCTGATCCACCCACCTCAGCCTACCAAAGTGCTGGGATTACAGACATGAACCACTGTGCCTGGCCCTTTGGGGAGCTTTTTAGAAATGTGAGTCCCAGGTCCACTGCCTGCCCTAGTAAATCAGAGCTGCCGAGAGTGACCCCTGGAGGTCCAAGCAGATGTCCCCACACTTGGACTCCATAGTTGTTGCTGGTTCTCAGCACCGCAGGGCTCCCAGCCGCTCTATCACTTATAGAAGTCGAATGTGATTCTGATGATCAAGATTGCTATGTCCTTGGCCCTTAGCATCTCCAGATACCTCATGAAGAAGCCCATGCCTTGCCTCTGTCAGGGCCAGAGCCAGGTTGTTGGTATAAGGGCAGGGGAGAGAAACACAGGGAAAAATAAGTCATGGACTGTGTGTTCTAATAACACATTTAGTTAGCATTTAGAAATTACACATTAGCGGCCAGGCGCAGTGGCTCATGCCTGTGATCCTAGCACTTTGGGAGGACAAGATGGGCAGATCACTTGAGGACAGGCGTTTGAGACCAGCCTGACCAACATGGCGAAACCCCATATCTACAAAAAATTTAAAAAATTAGCCACATGTGGTGGTGTGTGCCTGTAGTCCATGTATTCGAGAGGCCGAGGCACAAGAATCACTTGAATCCAGGAGGTAGAGGTTGCACTGAGCTCTCACTCCAGCCTGGGCAATAGTGCAAGACTCTGTCAAAACCAACCAACCAACCAACCAACCAATAAATAAATTACATGTTAGCTTCACACAGTCTATGGCACTGAGGCTCCTGTGGACTCCCAGCTACCCCTGGTGACTCTGCTTCATTCTTTTGCCTTGTCTTCCTGCCTTTCTTATTTCTGTCCTCTTCCCCTCTCAGTCCTGGCCATGCTGCTCCCTTCTTCTCCCTTCCTTCTTGTGCTTGAGGATGCCATCTTGAAATGCTGGCCTTCAGGAGGTTGCTGATTCCTTGGGGAGGTGTCTCTTCAGTAGCTTTGCCAGTCCACAGACATCCAAAATTGAATGAAATCATCTACACCTCTCAAAACCTGCTAAATTTGGGAACTGCCTTCTAACAGGGTATTTACGCAGTTGTATTTTCATCGAGTCCCTTTTGGTAAATGCTTTTTAGTCCCTACTGTGACCAGCATAGTATTGCAGAAATACACGAAAGTTGAGGAATAGGGGAGAAATATCCCAGCCATAGACCATTCATGTCCCCTTGTTTGGCTCCAATAAGAAAAGATGATTTTAAATTTCAGTAGGAAGGGGAAGCTTTAGAGTGAGAGAAAGCAGTTCACGGCTCCTCTGTAAGACACAGCAGCAAAATCTACAAAGCCATTTAGCACTCAGAATACCCAACAGCTTAATGAGCTTCCAGGATGGAGTACTTCTGAAAGGAAATGAGAATCAATCTAAGGGAATTATGGTAAAAGCGCATGTGAAGGGATTTATAATTTATTCCCCTGCCTGAAACCCAGCAAAAACAATATAAAAATAGGGTATTTGCTTCATCTTTTGTAAAACTACAAAGGAAGACAGATCTCCAACTTAAAGAGTAGGAGGCTTCTTTTGGTGGGAGGAGCCACAGACCCATTACATGTTTCTTTGTATCTTTAGCAAAGTTCGGGTTTCTCAAAAGGTAAAGAACACAGTCCTGAAATGCCCCACTCAAACTCCTTTGCTTGAGGACTAGAGCAGGAGGTGGGCCAGGAGGGAAACAAGGAACTTCCCTATAAAGACTGTTGTTGAACTGAGATCTCTAGGGAGGCAGAACTGAAGGAGGAGCCTACAGAGGTGCCATCAGTATAGGCTGTGACCCAGCCCCTAATCCAGAGGAACAGTCTCAAGGGGAGGTAAAGTGGGAGGAAGGAAGGGAAGTGGCATTTTGCATTGTGATTGCTGAGCAGAAGACAGAAACTAGGCCCAACCAATCAAGAGAGAGACTACAAATTGCCCAAGCTTCATTTTTAGCTATGATGGCCTTCTGCTTAATCTGTAAGTCTCAGAGCAGAGGATGCCCTAACCCTAACCCTAACCCCAACCCCAACCCCAACCCCAACCCCAACCCTAACCCCAACCCCAACCCTAACCCTAACCCTAACCCTAACCCCAACCCCAACCCCAACCCTAATCCTAACCCCAACTCGAATGTGTCTCTCTGGGGCACAGAAGTGGTTGGTGAGAAGGTGCTTGGGAGCAGATATTCCAGTTGGTTGGCCACCTGCCACATCTCACTCCCTTTGCCCTCCCCACTGCTTTTCAGCAAATGTTAGGTCCAGTAGGCCTGCCTCATTCAAAGATGGCGAATACCAGGGAAAATGCCAGTGAGACCTCAGTGTAGATAGAGATGATTGACAAGGAGGGAGGGGGAGGAGGAATGATAAAGACAAGAAACGAAAACCAAAAAAAGGCAGACAGGAAATACATATATGATCAAGGACTGCTCCTCCAGCACATTAAAGCACATTCCAGACAGAAACTTTTCAACAGCCTCAAAGAAATGAAAGAGAATATGGGCTTTTTGAGAAAAAGCTCAAAGACAAGACACAAGATGTTGAAGAATATATTATCACGAAGGGGATGGAAATCAGGCTGGCAGAGCTCAAGAAGAAAAGTAAAGACAAATAAAAGAATGGCAGAAATAGAGGTCCTGTTAGAAGTAGTAAGACACAGCCAAAGACATTGCTGAAATTGATTTCCTCTGACATTCACACACATCTTACAGAGAACCCTTCTTGTAGAGTTGGTTGTGGTCTGTGGTATGTGTTTGTGGCCTTGCTCTCAGTGACTTGGAAGACAGGCCTGAGAAAGTCATCTACAATGGAATGAAGAAGAATGGAAGAGATAAAGGTGATTAGAGAGATTTCAGATATACATAACCAGAAAGAAGAGAACAGAAAAGGAAAAGGGGGGGAAATCTGGGAAGGTTTGAGGGGAAATTACTTTGAACTAAAGGCTGACCTGAATCTTTAGTTTAAATGACATACGATGTTAAACATTGCCCCAAAAAGATCAACGTACTGAGGCATACTTAATACATTACTGAGCTTTGAGAATAAAAAACAAGTCTTTTTGGCACCTAGACAATAATAATACCATAAAACAATAACAGTAATAATAATAATGAAAAGAATGAAATAAAGCCACTGAAATAGGGGACTAATTCAAACTGACCCCAGATGTCTTCATGACCTCATTAAAAATCAGAAAATTGTGGTTTAATATCTGCAGAGAATTAAGGGAAAGGTTGTGTGAAGTAAGAATTTTATATCCAGGCAATTATTGTTTTTACCTAGACCTCTGGTCTCTTTTTTAAAAAACATAAAATTTCTCTATCATGAAATAATAAAATCATGATCAAAGTAAGAATCCAGAAACAGAGAAGGTGTGTGATATAAAAGCGGATGCTAAACGGAGAACCTCTTTAAAGCTGAAACTAGTCCTAAGACCACATAGCAGTGGGAATTATAGGGACAGAATAGATTCAGAATATAAAACTAGATGTTGTTGTTACAACCATTGGAAGGAGGATAAGGGAGAAGAAATGGAAAGAAGTATAGGTACATACATTTCCTCATTTGTCATCATCAGGAATTCACAGGCAGCACCTAAAATTGATAAATCAAGGCCAGGCACCATGGTTCATGCCTGTAATCCCAGCAATTTGGGAGGCTGAGGCAGGTGGATCACTTGGGTCCAGGAGTTCGAGACCAGCCTGGCCAACATGATAAAACCCCGTCTCTGCTAAAAAAACAAAAATTAGCTGGATGTGGTGGTGCATGCCTATAATCCTGGCTACTCGGCAGGCTGAGGCAGGAGAATCACTTGAACTTGGGAGGTGGAGGTTGCAGTGAGTGGAGATCCTTCACTGCACTCCAGCCTGGGTTACAGAGCAAGACTATGTCTCAAAAAATAGAGAATCCTATTATTCAATCAAGAAATAGAGAATTCCTATTACTTAAGGCTATATAGGAAACCGCTGGAGAGTTAACATGGCCATAAACCTTCTAAATGACCAGAAAGGGGAACACACACATGTACACAGAAGAAAGACAGAAAACCAAGTTCAGTGTCACGTTCAGAGGCATGGCCTTGAAAATTTACCCAGGAAAGTTAACATAAAAAGACGGCCAAAGAAAAACTAGGTACCTACAAACAAAAGAAAATCGGACTTCTTAATATAAGCATCAAGAAGTTTGCATTCAAGAAAGAGGCCTCAAATAATTTAGTAGGCTCTTTGTTAATTATATGGCCCTTGTTTGCTGTCACATTGCATCAATGACTGCTGGCCTCCGAAGTCTGTGCAGTAAGCCCCAAAGATCTTCTCGTTTGTGGTAAATTCCCTGCTCGAATCATGCAGACATCCCGGGGACCAGTGGGACCAGAGGCAGCAAAGCTGAACTGTCCTTTGTGGCTCTGGGTCCCTACTTCAGGTTGAATTGTGCCCTCCTCCCAACTCCCATGTTGAGATCCTAATCCCCAGTACCTCAGAATGTGACCTTATTTTACAATAGGGTCTTTGCAGATGCAATTAGTTAAAATGAAGTCATCTTGGAGTGAGATGGACCTAATCCAGGGTGGCCTTCTTTGCTGTCACAATTCAGTAACAACAAATAGAGTCAGAATATAACAAACTAGATGTAATTACAACCATTGGAAGGAGGATCAGGGAGAAGAAACATTTCTTTGTTATCCTTGCAAACAGGGGAAATTTGGGAACAGAGACATGGGGAGAAGGCCGTGTGGAGTTATGCTTGCACAGCCAAGTCACTGCCAGAAGCTGAGAGAGATCCTTCCCTAATGCCTTCAGAGGCTGCATGGCCCTGCTGACACCCTGATCTTGGACTTCTGGCCCCTAGAACTAGGAGACAGTAGACTTCTGTTCTAAGCCACCCAGCATGCAGTGCTTTGTAATGGCAACCCTAGCAAACTGGTACAGTTTGGGGGTAAGGATTTGCATCTGCTTTGTTATCCTCCCTGCAGGGAGGCCCCACAATCAGACAATGCTCTTAGTGGCAGCATGATGGCATTCAGGAAGAATAACATGCACAGAGGTTTGGGACTGGAGGAAGTGAGTTTCAGCAAGTAGGAAGAAGAGAGGGCACCATTTAAATGGCAGATCCACCATGCATCTTTATTCACATAGCACCAAATAACACAGTAGCACAACATCTGGAAAGAAAATTGCAGGCAACACAAGGAGAAATCCACCAGAGTCCAGAGCATACTCGTGCCAGCAGATCCCAAGGCCTGTCTGTGACAAATTGGTGGGCAGAAGTATGTGCAGCCACTGCCGTGAGTCCAGGACTTTTACAGCACTCCCCACACCCAAGGTGGCCCTATGCAAGTCAAAATGTCATGGTGGGTAGCCCGGATGACTGTAGGATGACATGGGGAGCTGAGAAAGAATGTATTACATGGCTCAAAAGAATGGACCGTTTGATTTGGGAACCTGCCTGAGTAAGTTTTCCCTTTACTGATCATTTTCTCTTCATTTTCAGATTGTGGCCAAGAAGTACAGAGATTTTGAATTTCCTTCTGAAATGACTGGCATCTGGAGATACTTGAATAATGCTTATTCTAGAGATGAGTTCACAAATACGTGTCCAGCTGATCAAGAGATTGAACACGCATATTCAGATGTTGCAAAAAGAATGAAATGAAGCTGGGCTATCTCTGTCTTATTTTTCAATTGAATGAGTGAGGATACAAAAAGAGTGTTTTCTGTGCATTTCCCCCAAATAAGTCCTTCACAAAATAACACCAGTAGTGGGACCCACTCAACCCTGAGTGATATATGGCCTTGTAATTTGTCAGCTCACTTATGTATCTGAATATACTAGTATCTGTTGTTAGACACACCAGTTGTCCAGATTATGTTAATTTATATCTGTGACATTCACTGACATTGGAATCTATGATATTTAGGGCATGCAATTTTCATTTTAAGTTTTCATTTTAGTTTGATTTTCATTTCAAATTAGGTTTGGATTCAGTTCCTTCAATTTTTAAAAGAAACTGGTCTGTCTCTGAGAGTTTTTATAATCATTGGTAGCCTTTTTTTTCTCTAAAACATTAATTTTTTTAAAAATGAAAATACTGTTTTGTAATTACAAATGGAGATACACCTGTCTTAATATTTTAAAGCACTATCAGAGGGTATAAAGAAGGACATTTAAAAAATCACCTAAAATGTCATTCCTCTTAATGACTGATAACCTACTGGAGAACATCTTCCAAATCTTCATTATCTCATTTGTCCTCTCTCTCTCTCACACAATTTCATTCATATATGGCATTGCGTTATTTTATTTTAAAGGACTTGTGAGGGGATCTTTTGGTAATGCCTTGATGATCATACACAGAGGACTTAAACCATGCAAAAAGATTGGTCACTGCAGTGCCAGAGAAAGTGCTTGAGGTTAGATTTCAAGGAGTGGGGAATTGTGGAGCCCACAGATGTGCATGCAAGGACCAGCAGGAACCGAAAGCCCTGGATCACCCCCGCTCTGCCTCACTTCCGCTCCAGGATGCCACTGCCTCTGCTGCCAGGAAAGGCAAGGAGGAGGGTGCTTATCAGTGCCTCTGGTTCCAGCTTCCCGTCCTTGCTCCCTCCCCTGTCTTGGAGATTGTGCCTTCAGCAGGACTCTTAATATCCGCTGCAACTTGGGGAACCTCCCTGCCCTGGAACGCGAACTAAGCATACCTTGGTTCCTTCTCCTGGCTGCTCTCTCTGAGACCCAGGGCTGGAGTCCCTCAGTGCTGATGGTATCGTGTGGGGCTAACGTGGTCACTGTTGCTTCTCTGCCCTTCATTGTCTCATCTAGACATCAGGCAGGGAAAATCCAGGGAGATTAAATTCATGGTGGCAAGTCCTGGGCAGTTCTGGCAAACGGTTCAGTTAGGGAGGAAGTAGAAACTATTGACTCAGAAGAGTTTCTAGCTGATCTGTGGCTTTGCCTCCACCATCCCTAACCAGCCTCTCATCACAGCTTTGTGTGTGGGCTGGGTGCTGGCCTTAACCCCAGGCGTGGAAGAGAAAATGTGAGGTCATTCAGATACTCATCAGGACCTCACATGAGCTGAGTCTTATTGCCCAGACTGTATTCCTCTGACATTTGCACACATCTTACAGAAAACACTCCTTGAAGAGTTGGTTGTGGTATGTGTTTGATGCTATAAAGCTCCGTTTTAATGTGTACACCTGCTCTAGGGGTGATTTGTTTGAAAGAGAGTAAGACACATTAACAGAAACTATCCTGGGATTAGGTGAAAAAATGTCTAGCAAAAGAAACAAAGTCTGTAACAGAGTGGGCTCTTTCTCTCCCCACTTGTGACTGCTGCAGTTTTCCCCCAGCAGCCGCTGTCTTTGTTAACTAGGTTTTTGGAGGTTAATTCCAGCACGTGTCACCCTGTCCACGTTGTTTCACATCTGGTTAGGGGTCAGATTTTAAAATGAAGTTTTGTAATGTTACATTTAAACATGGTAAATGATTAGACTCCCAGATATTACTAGTGCTAACTTTGTATTCTTAGGCATTAAAATGATTAACATAAACACTTTGTGACTTCAAAATGAAACAAATTATAAAAATGTTTAAATGGAACCAAACTCTTTTAATTTTTTTTTCATTTTACATTCTCCATTCCCCATTTAGGTTTCCAGAAATAAAGTGAATGATATGGACTTCCTTTAAAATGGTGAGGATGGGCCTGGCATGGTGGCTCACATCTGTAATCCCAGCAGTTTGGGACGCCAAGGGGGGTGGATCACCTGAGGTCAGGAGTTCAAGACCAGCCTGGCCAACATGGTGAAACCCTGTCTCTACTAAAAATACAAAAATTAGCTGGATGTGGTGGTGAGCACCTGTAGTCCCAGCTACTAGGGAGGCTGAGGTGGGAGGATCGCTTGAGCCTGGGAGGTGGAAGTTGCAATGAGCTGAGATTGCACCACTGTACTCTAGCCTGGGTAACAGAGCAAGACCTTGTCTCAAAAATAAAATAAAATAAAATAAAATAAAATAAAATAAAATAAAATAAAATGGTGAGAGCAAGTTTGAACCCGAGATTGTGGGCATTTGAATTAGAGATAATCAGTACTTCAGTTGTGAATCACAAAGACATTTTAAAGAGGCCTGAAAAGACACCTGCAAATGATTCTTGTCCAGGTGACTGGCATAGGCACCCTGCAGGGTGTTCCACTTTTATGTGGAATTGTAGGAAAGGGCTTGTTCTGGGCGGCCTTTCCCAGCCCCACCCCAACTCTGCCTTCAGCTCCACCCCCAGCCCACACCCTTGATTCCCTAAAAAGCTTCATGTGTGTAAGGAGGTGAGAAACATTCCAGGGTTGTTCCGCTGGACCAAAATCTTCATTACAATGTGTTTTAAAAAACAAAATGCATTTGTTCTTCAAGACATAGCATACAAAATGCAAATATGGACAAACAGTGAACAAATTCTTCTTTTCAGGCTATGAGGAAATTTTTCTAGATGGAGAGGATTCCATTCTCTCTTCTAGTTGCCCAAGAGGCCAGAAAATTAGTTTATAAAGACCCAAACTTCACCTTTCTTTTTTTTCTTTTTAGATGGAGTCTTGCTATGTTGCCTGGGTTGTAGTGCGGTGGTGCGATCTCGGCTCACTGCAACCTCCACCTCCCAAGTTTAAGCAATCCTCCTGCCTCAGCCTCCTGAGTAGCTGGAATTACAGGTGTGTGCCACCACACTGGGCTATTTTTTGTGTTTTTAGTAGAGACGGGGTTTCACCGTGTTGCCCAGGCTGGTCTCAAACTTCTGAGCTCAAGCGATCCACCCACCTCACCTCCCAAAGTGCTGGGATTACAGATTTGAGCCACAGCGTCCGACATCCAAACTTCCCTTCTAAACATGGAATGTCCTAAAGCAGGCTGCAGAGGAACATGAGAGCATCACAAGGTTCTACTTTGTGGATACTGCAGCAAACGGAAATGCAGTGACACAATCAGCCCAAAAGAAGACTGTCAAAGACCAGAGGTCTCAGTAATTTCCAGTCTATAAGTCTATCTTTAGGAATTGAATATATGTTCAAGCCCTTCACCTCCAAGATAGGCAGACAGACACATACAGCAGACACACTTACATGCATGCACATACACCATTGTCACAAACACACTCTCACATACCCACGAGCGTACTCCCACAGCCAGACATTCATGCACACCCTCCACCCACACCCAGCATGCAGGATGAGTTCCGTCCCCTCTCACCGCCACCTGACCTGAGTTGTAAGCAGTAAGTCACTCTTAGCCCAACCCACCCAGCCCTCAAGTTCCCCCTTCCAGTGGTTCATAAGTAGGCTTTGGAAGAATTTTAGATGAATGGCTTTTTTTTTTTTTTTTTTTTATTTTTGAAACAGGTTTTCACTCTGCCATCCAGGCTGGAGTGCAGTGGCATGATTTGGGCTCACTGCGTCTCTGCCTCCCGCCCCCAGTATCCCCCACCACAGGCTCAAGTGATCCTCCCACCTCAGACTTCCGAGTAACTGGGAATACTGATGCACACCACCACACCTAGGTATTTTTTTTTTTTTTCTTATTTTTAGTAGAGACAGGGTCTCACCATGTTGCCCAGGCTGGTCCCAAACTCCTGAGCTCAAGCAATCCACCCACCGTGGCCTTCCAAACTACTGGGATTACAAGCATGAGTCATCATATCCAGTAGACTTTTTTTTTTTTTAAACAAGAAAATCTCAGCCCTTCTTTTATTTTACAGTTAAGAGAACCAAGATATCCTTCCTTCTAGGCACACATAATTCACAAAACCCTAGATCCGTGAAGTGGATGCTTTGGGGGATGTTGTTCATACGACAAAATGACTCCTCTTTCATATAGTGGTGTAAGTCTAAATTATTCTATGTGGCCAGTTTCCCTGGAGACGTTGGTATTTTGGTTTAATAAGTTACATGCATTTCAGGGCATGGCCACTTTATAAGGGATGCATGTGGCCCCTGGTCACAAAGGGACTGACTACACTATTCCCCAGTGCTTTTGCAGGTCTGGGGCATCAGGAAGCCCTTTCTGTTTCTGTGATCTCAGGAATGCAGCAGGGGTGGCACCTGCCATTGCAGCTGGTGGATTGACGCAGTCATTGTTCCCATTGCAGAGGGTTCTGGTTGAATCCTCTATGAGCCTTGCCTTGAAGGAGGCCATTTAGGCCAAGAGAGTCAACAGCTGCCTGGGGAAGTGGCAGGTCAAGTCATGGTCCAGAAGAAATTGTGTTCAGCAGCATGGAGCTGCATATTTGGGAGGAGGAAGCCATTGACTTAGGTTATAAGGCCTGGGTTGGGCCACCAATGGGATCTTATCCAACCTGCATCCATTTTACCCTTTTTCGGGACTGCCACAGTCTGTCTTACCCTAATGTTCTGGCTCTGGTCGCCCCTGGCTGTATAAACTTGTCCTCTGGAAGAGAGGAAGAGAACACTCTGGAAGAGAAACTATTTTTCTTGATGACACCTCCCTCTCCCATCTCTTCATTGATGCCCTTCTGTAGTGGATTCTGTGATGTAGTCCTGGGTGAGTGATAAGGACAGAGGCCATTGGGAGCTGGCCTAACATTCCCCATGGTTCAGCTGATCTGCTGGGCTCTGTTCCCCTGCAGATGGCTCACACTTGCAGGTCTGAGTTAGGTCTGTTTCTGAAGCTCTGACCTACATATGTAGCCAGCACCTGCTAAGACAGTGTGAGGCTCTTCAGATCTTCTGGATCTACCCAGGTTCTAGAAGAATTCTAGGGCCTGGAAAGAGAACCATCCTTGCTTAGAAAGTTTCTTGGTTTTGTTAAAGGGGATGTATTCAAATATCATCAAGGTCTTTGCCTACTTGCTTTGTCCTTTCTGGCATTAAGATGTAATAAGTTCTTCTGGGTGCGGTGGCTCACGCCCATAATACCAACATTTTGGGAGGCTGAGTTAAGAGGATTGCTTGAACTCAGGAGTTGAGATCAGCCTGGGCAACATAGCGAGGCCTTGGCTCCACTAAAAATAAAAAACATTAGCTGGGTGGGGTGGTGCCTGCCTGTAGTCCCAGGTACTCAGGAGGCTGAGGCGGGAGGATTGTTGGAGCCTGGGAGATGGAGTCTGCAGTGAGCTATGTTTGTGCCCCTGTACTCCAGCCTGGGTGACAGAGCGAGATCCTGTTAAAAAAAAAAAAAAACCTGAAAAGTTACACATGTTACTGGACTTTTCCCTAGAATGATTTTTAAGGGTGTTCAAAAAGAAAAAAAAACAAAAAACAAAAAACAAAACAGCAAAATCCCCAGTAGTCATAAAGTCCTGAATCCACCCCAGGTATCTCTGACATATCTTTTTTTTTCCTTGAGAAACTCTCACTCTGTTGCCCAGGCTGGAGTGCAATGGCGTGATCTCAGCTCACTGCAACCTCTGCCTCTCGGGTTCAAGTGATTCTCCTGTCTCAGCCTCCCAAGTAGCTGGGATTACAGGCATGCACCACCACACCCGGCTAATACTGTATTTTTCATAGACACAGGTTTCTCAATGTTGGCCTGGCTGGTCTTGAACTCCTGACCTCAGGTGATCTCCCCCGCCTTGGCCTCTCAAAGTCCTGAGATTACAGGTGTGAGCCACGGCGCCCAGCACGCCTCTGGCATATCTGAACGAGCATTTAACCTCTCAGCCTCACTCTTCTCATCTGGAAAATGGGAAGAACATCCCACAATCGTGTAGAAGGTGCTATCTTAGAAGTTCTCTATAAAGGCTAAAAAACAGCTGGCTGCATGCAAATTAATTTTTCTGAAATTTGTTCTTAACAGCCCGGAAAAAAAAAAGTAATTTGTTGAAATGGACAGGGCTTGAGTTTATGAGTGTATAAGACCTTGAACCTTCCTCACAGAGGTGGAAGGCAGTTATGCTCTGAATTCCTGGTTCCCTACAACAAGGCAGCACCCCTGTGATATCGGTCACGGCTCAGTTGTGCCCTTCGTCTGGTCACCAGGGACTGCCAGGGCTGGCCTAGCTGTCTGTCAGGCACATTGTGAACTGGATGGCCGCCACAGTGGGCTGACGGCTCTATCTGGGACCCCTCTTGTCTGGCTTGGAGACACTGTTTTCAATTGTGTGATATTTACTTGAGGCGCTGAGGGGTGGAAACACAGATCAATCAATGTGGGTGGTCTAATGCCAGAGCCCTTCCCCACCGGGCCAGGCCCTCCTCATCACCACTAGGTGGCGCTTCCTCCCATTCCCTGAAGCCAGATGGACCATACCTTGACAGCTGGGTTGACCCCCATGGACTGAGGCCCACACAGCCTTGGGACTTCATCCAAACCTAGCCCAGGCCTCTGGGTGTCAGCTCAGGGTGGCCCTTGCATCAAAGGGTGGCCTTTCCAGGCCAGAGAAGTCAAGCGTGAAATGACCCTGCTGGTCTCAGCCCCGGCTTCCAGGACTGCCATACCCAAATGGTCAGGCTGTGTTTTCTGATGTGCTAAAGAATGCCTGCGGGGGGGGGGGGGCGTTTCCCTCTGTCCTGTGGTTTTCTGTTTTGCCATAGAAATACCTTCCAGGACAAGAAGGCCCTTGTCAGGCCTAACTTGAACACAACTCGCTCTTGGTACCTCTCACCTGTTTTCTTTTTGTGAAAACAGAAAGTGCTGGGCACTGCCTCGTGTACTGCAGAAATTGGAGAGAGCTCTTGGACTGCTCTGAAACCTTCTCCCTCTAAGCCCAGGATCCCAGTGCTCCTTCTTGGAACTGAATGAGCCAAGGGCTCAGAGATGGATGAGGAGCTTATGGAAGGGGCAAGGCTCTGGCTCCTGAGCTCCAAGACTCCTGCTTCCTCTCCTGGCTAGCCCTGGGTCCTGGGGCCAGCACACCTTCCTGAGCCCACCTGTTCTCAAGGTCCCTGCCCCAGGAGGTGCCCAAAGCTCCTCCGTGGCTCCTTGCCTGACCCTGAAGAATGGGGGGGGCTGCACATGGTGGGGTCAGAGGCTAAGGAAATGGGGATCTGCTGCTGGTGGGAACACGGAGATTACTGCTGGACACTCAAGCGTCCATGGGGATGACCCTCTATCCTATGGCCAACTTAATTGCTCCTGCATTAATTGCCAAGCAATCAATAAATCCATCGATTTGATTTCATTGAATAAGTGTACTGAAAAAAGTCTGGCAGCCTGGACCACCCAGTGCCTCTGGCTGGCCAGGTCTCGGTCCTTGGACTGCCACCTAGTCTGTACCTCAGCTGTTTTGTGGCTCAGAAGAAGAAAATAGTGATGATTGTACTGTATATGTTTGTGACTTTTATCACAATGCAGTGCTTAGCTCCTCTGTCACCAAAGCCTACCTCTCTCCTGGCTCTTTTTTGGATGCTGGAGGGCTGGCTTAAATGACTCCTTAGTAAAGGAAAGACTCCAGCAGCCTCTCATCAAACAAGTAGGCAGCTTCCATACAGATCCACAGAAAGGTGGCCCAGGAATGACTCTATCCACGTTTTCCTGCTCAGGAAACCCAACCACCAAATCTAAAAAAGACATTGGCCTTGGAGTTTCCAGGTACAGGACTTAAAAGGGTGTGGGGAAGGGATAAGGAAGAGATAGGGAGGAGGGAGGCAGGAAGGGAGGGAATGGGAGGAGGGAGACTCTGTAGCAATGGCGGAGGAGATTGTGGCACAGGCCACAGGTGTGTAAGCCCTGTAGACCTTCTGGGAAGCTGCGATTTGCTTTGTGAGAGATTTGTGAATAGGGGGAGGTCAGTGGCCCCCAGACCTGCCTGGACACTCTGCCCAGACTCTAGCCAGCCCTTTCTTGTCATTTAATATGCTAAATCATTTAAAATGTAGATAGTAGTATATACTTACCATTTGGATACATTTTCCCTAAAGTGTGGACTGAACTAAGATAAAAGAAAAAAACACAAGTCATTTTCATAAGGTTCTTTGCATTTTCACTATCTGTCACTGACTGAGCTGCAGAGGCCCCGTTTCTGTCACATGATTTCTTCTCATGATCTCAGGATCACCCACATTTGGAGCCAAGAAAGAGAAAATGAGATAAGAGGGTGCCTAGAGTTCTTGGGCAGTGCTGAGCAGTCGGGCTCGCTTTGCTTCCATCAGTATCTTTCAATGGCTTCTTCTTCTTGTTGTTGCAGCAGCTCATAAATGACTTACTGGTCCCAAAAGACAGTATTGTTCAAAAGAAAAACTTCAGGTCATTTGGTGGTACTTCAGGTGCTGGGCAAGCCTCTCTGCCGCATACTTTGGCATATTTTCACCAGCTTGGGCAAGAAAAAGAAGAATTTGTTGTCTCAAGTACCATACTGGAATGCATAAAGATTGAAAAGAAGGCAACAGAAATGCTCTTGCCTTTAAAAAATGTGCAATTGCAATGAGAAAATAGAGTAAATGGCCAGAAAGAGACCCAAGAACACATGTCGTGGAAACCAAACGGATAAGTGGGTGAAGTATACACTTAAGCATGTTTGCAAAGTTGCTGAGGCTGAAGGGCTGCTACCACAAATGAAGTAATAAGAGTGATGGTGCACATTTGCATAGCACTTTACAGTGTGCAAAGCCTGCACAAGCACTGTGTCATTCCAGAGGTCACGGGTGCGTGTCACTAATTGATGAGGACGTTGTGACAGCAGCGAGGTGGCTGCCGTCTTGCCTGGTGGTCATGCAGGGGTCTTATTTGCTTCTCCCTCATGAGTAAAGGGTGCGGGCCACCACAGGGACTTTGTTCTGCCAACTTTGGGGGCCTTGCCCCATCTAGGGGGGCAGAATTCCCCAGCTGGAGAATTGGCAGCTTAAAGGCTTGCTGATGGCAGTAGGAGATGGAGGGAAGGGTCATGGCTGGAGCCTCTAGTGTTTCATCTGAAAACTAAAAACCTGGGCCAGATTGGTGGGTTTTCATCCCTGGATCCATATGAGAATCATTGGTGTAGCTATAAAAACCACCAGTGCCCACACCACACTTCGGACCAGCTGGATGAGAGTCTCTGGGCTTGAGCATGGGTGTTGTTAAACTCTCCTTACATGATTCTCAGGGGGGACAGGATTAACAGCCATTGGCTGGATGCTCTCTAAAGTGATTTTTAGCTCTGCCTAATGTCTGGGGGCTGGGTTATAACAGCCTCTGGTGGGGCTGGGCAATGAACAGAAATGATGGAGAAGGCTGCACGTACCAAGTATCTCTACTCTTGGGGAAGCTGGTTGAGATTAGCTCTGGGCACACATATAAAACCCAGTGTACTGGATTATACAGAATCCCCTCAAAATTTGTGCCTACCCACACGTATGTTCATTGAGGCACTGTTTACAATAGTAAAGACCTGGAACCAACTCAAATGCCCATCGATGATTGACTGGGCAAGGAAAATGTGGCACATATACACCATAGAATACTATGCAGCCATAAAAAATGATGAGTTCATGTCCTTTGTAGGGACATGGATGAATCTGGAAATGATTGTTCTCAGCAAACTGACACAAGAACAGAAAATCAATCACCGCATGTTCTCACTCATAGGCGGGTGTTGAACAATGAGAACACATGGACACAGGGAGGGGAGCATCACACACTGGGTTCTTTCGGGGAGGAATAAGGGAGTGACAGTGGAGGGTGGGGAGGTTGGGGAGGGATAACATGGGGAGAAATGCCAGATACAGGTGACAGGGGGATGGAGGCAGCAAACCACATTGCCATGTATGTACCTATGCAACAATCCTGCATGATCTGCACACGTGCCCCAGAACCTAAAGTTAAAAAAAAGAAAAAAATTTGCGCCCACCCAAAGCCTCCAAACCTGACCTCATTTGGAAAAAGGGTCTTTGCCGAGGTAACTGATTAAGTTCAGATGAGGTCATACTGGATTAAAGTGGGCACTAAGTCCAACGTGACTCGTGCCCTCAAAAGAAGAGAAGACACACAGACACACACAGAGGAGAAGTCCCATTGGGAAGAGAGGAGGAGGCTGGAGAGATGCAGCCACAGCCAGGGAAGGGCCAGTGATGATCGGCAACCCTCAGGAGCTGGGAGAGGCGAGGAAACGTTCTTCCTTCCAGCCTGGGAAGGGAGCGCAGCCCTGCTGACACCTGGATTTGAGACTTCCAGCCTCCAGTTCAGTGAGAAGTTAATGCATTTCTGTTGCTTGAAGTCACCCAGTCTGTGGCATTTTGTTACTGCAGCCACAGGAAACTAAGCCACCCAGTAAGGTTTGGGTCTCAGGACAGCTGAATCACCTCGTCATTGCTTAGCAATGAAAGGTGCTAGAGCCGATGGCACAGCTCACACGAGAAGAAAGCTGGGCTGTCGGGAGAGCTGTGTCTTGTTTCCAGGCACAGCAAGGACAGCTGGGTTCAGACTGAGGCGAGACCCGACATGAAAGCCTTGTTGGAGAGCAATGGCGTTTGACTCACAGGCAGCTGTTGGCTCATTCTGTGCTACAGGGAAGGTGAGCAGATGGAGAGCAGCTGAAAGACTGGAGTTTTGGTCTTGCCTCTGTCACTTCTGGCTGTGTGGCTTTGGGAAAAACAGCTAATGTCTCTGGACCTCGGTTCCTCATACGTCAAATACAGGAACTAGATGACATAATCTGCTATGCAGTTTCCAATGACTAAGTTCTAAACCCCGAGTCAGAGAGAGACAGGTTTGGCATTAGTTATAACATGTGAGAATAGTCCCCCGGGCATAGGAATGCAGCATGCTCCTTGCGGCTCATGCCCCAGGTCTGATTCTGAGTTCAGACATTGGTAGACACTTGCTTTAGGGATTTTTGGTGGACGTGCTGCTTTCTGGTTCAGCCATTCCCAAATTTAGGATATTTATGAAGTCTGTGACTAAATTAGCAGTGTCTAATCATTTGATCATCTACCATAAAAGAAGTATTAATCACCCACAAGATCTAATGAGCTTTTTTTTCTAGAAGACATTTTACATGATCAACCAGACCTTCGATGACCCCAACAGCCAGAGATCTTATGTGCCTTTCCCAGGACCCCACCACCTACCTCTCATCCATGCAGCAGTCTACCAGGCCGATGTGTAAAACAAGCCCTGACTTTGAGGATTCACCTTGAGGGGAAAAGTGGGTCCAGAGAATACGGATGTGGAGAAAATGTGGGTAAGTTTCCTCCCTGCAATTCCTAGGATGTTGCATTATTTTTCTGTCATATAACCACAAAATCAGTGGCTTAACACAACCTGCATTTATCATCCTATATCTTCCATGGGTCAGGAATCTAGACAAGGAGTAGCTGGGGCTTTTGCTCAGGGTGTCACTGGCTAAACTCAAGGTCAGCCCGGGGTTGTGGTTCTGATGTGAGACTTGATGTCTGCTTCCAAGCCCACTGGTTGCTGACAGGATTCTGCTCTTTGCATTTGTAGGACTGAGGGCCTCAGCTCTGAGAGACCACTCCCTGGCCACACGGCCTTCTTCATAACATGGCAGTTTGCTTCTTCAAGGTCGATGGGAGAATGTCTCTGCTGCCTCAAATCTTTCTAACTTTCTTCATGTCTGACTTCTAGACATTCTTTCAAAGGCTCGCATGATTAGGTCAGGCTTCCCAGGATAGTCCCCATTTTGATTAGCTTAAAGTCAACCGATGAAGTCAGGTGGATATGAGATAATGTCCCAAAACAAAGGCAGCTGATCAGGGACTTTAACGACATGTGTGAAATCCCTTCCCCTTTGCCCTGTAATGCAGGCTAATCTCAGGAGAGGAATTCCACTGTATTCACAGGACCCACCCACCCTTGAGCATGGGAACGTTATACAGGGCTTGAACACCAAGGCCTAGGAATCTTGGGGTCATCTTCAAATTATCCTGCCATAGGTGAGTTTGGGGATCTGTGGTAGCCCTTCCAGGGGAAGTCACCATCATCAATACACAACCCAGGGCTGAGATCAACTGGGATAGTAAAACCTCACTTTCCAGGGGGCTCCAGGCCTTATCCTCGCATCAGGTGTCTGCCGCATATCTTCTTGGCAAGTTTCCCTGAGACACTTTTACTCCTAATCCTTAGGCTCAAACACCTGTGGAGCGGGAAGTATGGCATTTCCGCGAAGTCCTCTTGACTTGAGTCCCAGGTCCCTCTGACAAAGCAGGAGTTTGTTGACCTTCTAGTCCTGGCACCAAATGTACCTGTTTACTCAGCTTTTGCCAAAGGGTGGGGAGGGAGGGTGGGGAAGAAGGAAGGGTTCATTTGCAGCCAGTCAATGAAGTGCTTTGTTATAATTTTGCTCCATGTCATGCAGGTGGCCAAGTGTCTTGGGTACAAGGTAGACAGATTTCTCCGCCTTGGTCTTCCCTGCATTCAGCCCCCAGCCAGTGGTACACATTCAGAACAATCACAGAAATAACAAAGGTCCCAGTTTCTGCTGTGGTAGGAAAGGTTATCATTAGAAAGAAAAAAATAATCTGGGAGGAGTTACATAGAGTTTAGAAAAACAAAACAGACACCAATTCTTATTCTCTTGCAGTTTCATTCCGTGTTATTCATCAATGCCTGTCCGATGCTTTCATGTCTTGATGCATCTTTTATTGTCTATCTTTTGGCCATGGATACTCTTGGATAATCTATCCACACCAAGCATAGTTTTTCAAGTGACAAGAGTTGTGGGGGTAATGGATTGGATTTCTCTCACCTGTGTTGCAAGACTCTTCCTAGTCATAAGCCTATGGAATTTTTGTTTGTTTGTTTGCTTTTATTTTTATTTTTTGAGGTGGAGTCTTGCTCTGTCACCCAGGCTGGAGTGCAGTGGTGCAATCTCGGCTCACTGCCACCTCCACCTCCCAGGTTCAAGTGATTCTCCTGCCTCAGCCTCCTGAGTAGCTGGAATTACAAGTGTGCACCATCATGTCCAGCACATTTTTGTATTTTTAGTAGAGATGGGGTTTCATCATGTTAGCCAGTCTGGTTTAGAACTTCTGGCCTCAAGTGATCCTCCTGCCTTGACCTCCCAAAGTGTTGGGATTACAGGCGTGAGCCACTACAACTGGCCAAGTCTAAGGATTTTAAATCACAGGGACATAAAAGTCTCTGCCAAAATAAGAATGCTGAGTTGGAAGTGGAGGCAAAAATGTCACTCTGGGTTTGTGTGGACACAAGAACCAAGAGAGGCCTCGTTGTGCAATGAAATATGTCAGAGACCTAGTCCTAAGACCTCAGACTTCTTACCGCCAAATGAGAAACTTGGCCCACACATTGTCTCCACAGTTCTTTTCTAGCAGCAAAATGCTTTGATTCTGTATGACACACAATTCTCCAAAGTTGTGTAGCTATGTCACAACTTTACAACTCTCATGAGGGGCACTTCCAAATAAGTCACGAACATCTCACAGTAGGAACAGATGGCAGGTGACCAGCTCTCAAGTTTGGGTTGGTTTGCTGATTTTCTCCAGAAAATCATCTCCCGGGGACTGATATTAAATAATGTAATGTCATTATGTCTTAAAAAATTAAAATTTAAAAAGTATTATTTACCATTCTGTTCTTGAGCTGTTATGTTCTGGGAACCAGATGACATATTTGTTTTGTTTTGAGAGAGATTAAAACAATCAAGGCAGTCTGACTTTGTTCTCAGTAGCTATCTCATTAGTAATGTTGCATGTGATAAAAGCACTTTCCTTGGTGAGAAATGAATATATAGTTTCAACCACGGTATGTCTTCAAAGATAAAATGATTCCTATCTGTATTAATAAGAACATTTTCTAGGCTGCCCTGTGAATGTGATCTTCATGGAGGAACATGTTTCCAGCTTGTTCTGAGGACCAGATCCAAGAAATGTTCTCCAGGAGTATAGATAGATTTGACTTGGCTCTGTAAGAAGTTTCTGGATAGGAGTAATTACAAGACACTGAAATGGCTGAAATGAGGGGAAATGATGTTTCCTCCCAGGAGATCTTGATAAAGGAGGCATCTCCTCTCTCAGAGATATCCTATGTTGGACCTGTCTGGCAGACAGAGAACTGGTTAGATCACCTATCAAAGTGGTATGAGTGATGCTGCTTTTCTGTGAAAGAGATTCTACTCAGTATTTCTGAGAATTCTGACAATCCATTTTTATTTTTTAAAGAGGAGAAGCTTTTGAAACACAGTGGCACTCACAGGCAAAATTTGGAAGGCTACCTTCAGGGACCACCACGTTAAGGATGCCAAGGCAGGGGCCTTTTGCACCTGGAAAACTAGGCTTCTCTGTTATGTGAAGCCCTTGAGGTGTTTTCTTGATGGGCTTGATAGTGCAGTGGTGATTTGCTATCCCAGGAAATCCAGTCCTTACCCCCTGAGATCACAAGAACCTTCTCTGTTTGCTCAAGAGAGTCTGGCCAGTCCTGGCCCTCTCCCACACTGTGTACAAGCATGGATCTTGAACTCAGAGCCTGATTATTAGCTAATGCCTGAAGCTCCTTTTTGTGGCATCACATAATATCAGGAGAATGGCAGGTCCCAGCTGCCCACTTTCCCTGTCCCCATCCTTAGGCCTTCGGGGTACGGTTTATACATGTGCATGTGTGTATGACAATATGAAACATGGATTTCAGATCCCCTCCTCATAAGGGGAATGGAGAAGGAAGTTGAAGTGGATGAGAACCAAGGAACAGGGTTTAGTATCAGTGAGAGTGGCAAGATGACTCAGTCTTGGATTTTTAATCAAGGATCTTAGTAAAGAACAGCATATCCTTTGTTGGGCAGAAAATAAAAATGCAAAACAGAAGCCAGTAGAGATTT
The DNA here is from genome assembly GCF_001604975.1 of Cebus imitator. NCBI lineage: Eukaryota > Metazoa > Chordata > Mammalia > Primates > Cebidae > Cebus > Cebus imitator. The sequence continues at coordinate 4,869,706 of NW_016107356.1, forward strand.
AATAAACAGAGCAATCAGCAGGACTTGGCAGGCAGATGTGCACACAATGGCTGCTCTAACCTGGTAGGAATGAGCCTTGGTGCGATGGTGAATGCTGGCTTCCATTGACATTGTCTTGAGTTGACCCAGGAGTCAATGAAGAACATTTTGGATCCATTTGGACAATTGTCCGCAAGCAGGAATCCCACAGTGTTCACTCTTTTCCTGGAACTTTTAAAACAATAGAAAAAGTTATTCAGGGATAAAGCATTTTTCCTTTTTCAAATTCTTTCGATGGTTGGCTCACCTTATCTGGGCGAGGCATGTGAGTGGTTATTGTGGGTACTGAGGCAACCAAACAGTTGTAGATGTTTCTTTAAGACCAGTCTCACCAGTCTCATTCCCACCTTTCTTTCTCCTACCTCCTGAACTGGGCAAAGCATTGCATGGCCTTGGGCAAATCGTTTGGTTTTGCTGAATCTCAACTTATTCACCTGGAGAAAACATTTTCTACCCAGCTCTTGGAACTTGTTATCAGAATGAACAGTAAAGTGCATAAAAATTGGAAATACTAGGTACAAGCAAAGATTATTGTGTTTTCTCTGGGTTTGGGGCTAGGTTTTTGTATATAATAAGTGTTTTCCATTAGACGTGATTGACACCAATGCAGAACCATCAACAGGAGGAGAATTTGCGTTTGGACAACTCCTTGAAGGATGAAGAAATAGGCTTCAGGAGGCAGAGCAGCTTTATGGACAGAGAGTTGAGTGGAAGAGCCAAGTCAGTCTGTTGTGGAGAAGGCCTTGAATAGGCTACTTTTTTTCCTCAAGACCAACAGAACCACACCTGTCTTTTTGAGATTGCAAGAGGAAATGGAAGAAAAATTATCCTGACTTTGTCTAAACAACAGTGTCAAGGGGTACTATCTCACTCAAAAATATTTTTAATGTTCACTGCCTAGCTCTGTCCCAGATGCCATTTGTCCCTGAAAAAACCTCCTCAGGAAGATCCCCTTGACCTGGGAGTCTGGAATGAGCTTCTCCTTAAGACCAGGTTACTTCTGAAGTCACAGCCAAGCACAGGGGACCCATATCCACATCTAGCCTGATTCGCTTCCTTTAGTTGAAAATGTATGTGAAGGCCCTTGCAAGACATAAGCCATATTTCTGCCTTCCTTGCTTTTAACTGTTCACCATTGTATCATCTAGATTGTGATTCATATTAAAAATGACCATAAATCTTTAGAGAAATCATGTATTAGGTTGGTGCAAAAGTAATTGTGGGTTTTGCCATCTCTTTTCATGGCAAAGCAGACAAAGCAGCTGGGATTATATCAGAGAATGCATAGGAAAGCAAGGCATAACACACGTGTTCGTTATGTTGGTGGTTATCTGGTTAGCCACGAGCTTTCTAAATTAATTGAGAAACTTTTTAAAGTACCAGAAGAGAGACGGGCAGTGACCAAGAGAAAATGTTTAAGACCAAAGAACAACAAGCCTACTTTTAACTCGCTCACTTACAGTTGAGAGCTATATGACTCACCTCCCAGAAATGGCTTTTGTGTCCAGGAGCTCCAGGCCCTGAAGGATGCTGCTTTACTTATGAAGCAGCAGTGGCAGGCTTCTCACCCAGCTAGGTGCCAAGAATGGCTGAGCTGGGTCTCAGTGGATGGCAGGGCTTACAGGGAAGGCAGCAGCCAAAACTGTGGAAATCTGGCTCAACACAAAGTGAAGGTTGGGTCTTACATGAAATGCGCTAGGTGGCAGTGTCAAGAATGCCAGGGCCCTCATTGTTACCTTATCATCTTCTAAAGACAGCTTCGGGGGCTGGCTTGTCAATATCTCTGTATGTCAGTATTCCATATTTGCCCTTACCCTTTGAGGATATGGAACCAATCCCAGTAATTCTCCCCACTTGAACATGCCCGAGGACTGATACCTCTTCATATACTCTGTCATGGGTGAAGATTCCATTCTTGAGGGAAACCCCTGCTTGGAGATGCCAAAGATCAAAACAAAGGGACAATATTTTGATCTATTCTAGAGGCAGGGAAGGACCTGTTGGCTACATCTGGTCCCAAGATCATCTCTCTTGGGACACTGGCCATGGAGCCAACACTGGGTTCTGTGGAGCCTGCCACTTCAGCTTCCTAAAAAAAATCCTTCAGCACTTGGAGCACAGGGACAGCAGCTCAACTTAGATCAGGCACTCAGTCCATACTAGAATCTGGTCTGGACTCCTTCAAGGGGATCTTCTGCCCCTGGGAGTTTCCTGAGTCCTGGCCTCAGTTTTCTCCTCTTTTACTGAGCTCTTTCCTGGCGCATCACTTGGAGCTGATCTCTTTGAGTTCACGATTTGAAAAGTGGTTGTTGTTCTGACTGGTGCCTTTGCTTCCTAAGATTTCATGAAGATGATAGCACTGCAGATGCCACAAGGAGGTACTTTAGACCTTTTGTGCTCAGATAACTTTGGAGATAAAGGTGACATTAGCAATCATACAAGGCAAATTTCAGCTGAAGAAGCCCAGAGAGCGTTAACTACTTGCCCTAAGACCCTCAGCCACATATGGCAATGCTGGGACCAGTATCCAAACCTCGTGATTCGTAGTTGACAACCATGCATGTGTGGATGGGGTTCTTGAAATGTGGTCCTTGGACCAGCAGCATCAGATCTCCTGAGAACACATTAGAAATGAAAATTATCAAGCTCCATCCAGACCTACTGAGTCAGAAGCTCTGCAAGCTGTATTTTAACCAGCACTCTAGGGAATTCAAACGCTTGCTACAGTGTGAGAAACAGTGCTCTGTGCTGTGCTAAATTAAACTTTTTGAGGGACAATTCAGTATTTTTCATCATTTATAGAAGAGTTTAGTGCTGAACAATAATTTCTATCACACTTGATTCTTTTTTTTTTTTTTTTTGAGACAGAGTCTCTCTCTGTTGCCAGGCGCCAGGCTGGAGTGTAGTGGCACAATCTCGGCTCACTACAACCTCCACCTCCCGGGTTCAAGCAATTCTCCTGCCTTAGCCTCCTGAGTAGCTGGGACTATAGATGCATGCCACCACGTCCAGCTAATTTTTGTATTTTTAGTAGAGACGTGGTTTCACCATGTTGGCCAGGATGGTCTCGATCTCTTGACCTCGTGATCCGCCTGCCTCGGCCTCCCAAAGTGCTGGGATTACAGACTTGAGCCACTGTGCCTGGCTTACACTTGATTCTTTTATTCATTTGTATACTTATTCTTGAATACCCATTTCCATATTAGGCAACATATGGATCAGAAGGACATATTGAACAAAGATCCTTCCTTCAAGGAGCCGAATGTCACTACACAGACCAAGGAAGCCCTGATACTGAGAAGTAAGGCAGAATATGATGGAATCTTTGAATGATGCATATACCAAGGGCAATATGAGTTTGGTAATGCTTTGGGCTACAGAGATGAGGTTGGAAATATCAATAGGAGAAGAGAATTAGCAACCAGGTGGTAGAAATGGGCCTGGCAAGTTGCAGAAAGAATAAGGAGATTGGTCAGGTTAGAGGAAAGGTCTTGTTCTCAAGGAGACTTACGAGAAGTTCTGAGACTGAATTTCTCCCTGAATTAGGAGGACCACAAAGGTACTTACCTCAGTGACTGAAGAGAAGGGATGGTTTGTCGTAGATCCACTGCTCAGTGATTGACTCTGGAAGCATCTGTCTGGTAGGGAGGGCAAGAGGAAATATTTTCAGACTTTACTCTGGTACAAGCCTCAAGCAATTTGTCATGACTCAGGTGGTTGGGAAACAAGTGTGCTCCCGGGACAGTTTGACATGTCACTCAGCAGGCTCCTTGGGCCAAGCTGTTCTTTTAAAGGAAGAGTTTTGGGTTGACTCTGAATGTGGAAGAGTCCAAAAACAGCAAGTGACAACAGACGGTTGAGTCATGAGTTCATGTCACATCCAGGCCAGTCCTTGCTTCCAAGCACGAAGTAGACCGTGGTGTTGGATTGACGTTTTCTCATTATAACCATAAATTCTCTGTGACCCACTTTCACTGCCTGTATCGTTTTATGGACCTGTATAGCTGGATGGAAATTAAATTGGTATTTATTATCAGGCACCACCAGATCCCCAAAGGCCTTCTAGGTTGCCCAAGAAAAGCATCTTTGGAGCATCCAACTCCAGCATATCTTATTATGTATAAGTTTCTGAAACATAATGCACTTGTGATATATGTGAAAAATATAGTTATCAGAATTTTTTATTTATCAGGAAACTTTGTTTTCAACCATGTTGGATAAGAGAGGACTTACTACAGGTACAACTATGCATTATTTTTAAAAATAATCCTAGCTAGCATTGATTCAGTATAATCATGGGCCCTCTACAGCTACTTCAAGTTCATTATCTGTGTCATGCCCACAATTATCCTATGAAGGAGGTATTATTGTTGTCTCCACCTTACAGGTGAGCAAACTGAATCTCAGAGAGGACAAACAATATCTTCAAAGCCGTGAAGCAAATAAGCAGTGAAGACTGGATTATACATACACATGCACACACACACACACCACTCATAGTCATGGTGGAAGACAGAATAGTGTGTGGCAAAGAGGCAGGGATTTCAAGCTAACATCTGGTAATTGACAGGCTGAGTAAGTTTGGGAAACCACTTTTAAATCCTACAATATTGGTTGCCTGATCAATAACGTAGAAGCCCTTGCTCATAGGCTAATCTCGAGGAATGAATGAGATACGTTGAAAAGTTTTGTTCTATAAACTAACCTCCCCAACAGCTGTATCCAAAAACTGGATTTTTACTGGCAGGTCATGAATATAGGCTTAACCTCAGATTTTTCTGCTCCAACTCCCTTTTCCCAAATTGGATGGGTCGATTACGCTCCTAACCCATCAGTGCTTAGTTGATGATTCGTAATCATCGTCTGGCCAGGTGACCTGGTAACTTAATTAACCAGCAATTCGACCGAAACTTTGTGGAGTGCCAGGTGGTGACGCAGACTTGGACCCGCTCAGCGCTCTGACAGATGGACACCAGCATCCCTGAAAATAAAGATGTCTTGTCTTTGGGCCTGTGTGTTTGGTTACTCAGTTGCTTCTCTGCTCTGTGGAAGTCACATTTTCCTCTGTTTCTCCAACAGTCCCTGTAGCCGGTGGGTCAGGGCCCTGGGGGCGCCATGGTTTCACAGGCTTGCTTTTTCCAGCATCTGGTATCTCAGGAAGCCACGGACTAACCCCCTTGGCACTTCCCACCCCTACTGCCCCATACTCGGTGGCTTCTAGCTTTTGATGAATTCAGGGAAATAGGGGTTCCTGTGAGCCCATGTTTTTTAATGGCTCATAGTTTACACCTGGAATACATATTTGCACTCCAGCTGTCTCAAATGAGCAGAACTTTGGAAATACTCTCTTTTTCTGAGACTGTCTTGCTCTATTACCAGGCTGGAGTGCAGTAGCACTATCTTGGCTCACTGCAACCTCTGCCTCCAGCGATTCTCCTGGCTCAGCCTCCTGCGTAGCTGGGGCTACAGGCATGCGCCATCATGCCCAGCTAATTTTTTGTATTTTTAGAAGAGATAGGGTTTCACCATGTTGGTCAGGATGGTCTCAATGTCTTGACCTTGTGATCCGCCTGCCTCGGCCTGCCAAAGTGCTGGAATTACAGATGCTAGCCACCATGCCCGTTAGTGGCTCCTGTCTGAATTCCAAATGTCTCCCTGAGTTTGCTTTAGAGGCAGAGGGGAGAATTACTGAATTAACAATGATTCCCCAATGAAACCCCCCTATGGAATTTGAAATATAGCCATTATGACAAATAGGACTTTGATTGTGGCAAAATACACATCGCATAACTTTGCCATTATTGATATTTAGTCCATCCACAATGTTGTGCAACCCTCACCACTGTCTGGTTCCACAACATTTTCATCACCCCTAAAGGAAACCCCGCACCCATTAAACAGTCCCTCTTCTTTCCTCCTCCTCCTCCCGGACTCCGGCAGCCACTAATCTGCCTTCTGTCTTTAGAGATTTGCCTATTCTGGATATTTTCATGTAAGAAAGATCAGTTTGTTCATTGAAAATTCTCAACATGCTATACATTCACATTGCTTCAAAATCTAAAAGTCTAAAAGGGTTTCCTTTCTTTTACTTCTCCCCATTGGCCTGGGCTCCCTTCCCACAGATGACTTCTTTGTTTGTGGAGGCACATGTATTCTAGAACGCGTGGATCCAGTGCAAGCAAATATGACACACATTCTTATCTCCCCCTTTCAGCACATGAAAGGTAACATCCTATACACAATATTCTGTACCTTGTTTTTCAGTCACCTACAAAATGTCCTGAAACTTCTGTCCCCATCAGTACACAGAGAGCTTCCTCATTCCTCTTTATAGCCACATAGTAGTTGTTTGAATCTACCACGCTTTATTTAACTCATCCTTTCTTGATGGACATCTGGGTTTTTTTCCAAGTGTTTGCCATCACTGGCAAAGCTGCCATGAATTATCTCACACTCATGTCATCTTAGAAGTGTCTCGGCAGCACAAATTCCCAGAAGATGAATGACTGGGTCAGAGGGCATGTGGATTTGTAGTTTTGTGACTATCACTCAGTTTCTCTCTGCAGGGGTTGTGCTGATTTGCACTCTCACCAGCAGTACATGAGAGTCCCATGGCCTCCACCGAAGAGTGTATTACCCAATGTATTTATTTCCTAATCTCAGTGTAAATGAATTTGAATATCTATTCCTATGTTTAAGAAAGAGGATTTAAAGGATTCTGGTTTTGTCTCCTAAAAGAAAAAAAAAAAAATCTTTGGCACCTCCACGCTGCCTAGTTACATTTAAGGATAAATGAAAAATGCAGTAATTTCCAGTAATGTCCACAAAATCAGTGACTTGCCGAAGTCCACACACCTTTCCCTACCTGGAGCCTCTGTGGAGGGCCCCTGTTTCCCAGGGTGTCTCACTTCCCACCCTCCCAGGGACAGGCTGTGAGATCTCACCCCTCCCTGTGCTCCGCTGTTGACTCTGCACCCCACAGTCAGCTCCCCTCTGCGTGCCCAGCCTGGGCTCTATAGTTTATTTAAAAGCACAACAAGCACTCTAATTATGGAGATAAAAGCTGCCTGCGATGTAGAGCAGGGCTTGGGTTGAAAGGTCTCTTTTTTGGCTCTTTCCCAACTCGTTAGAGTTGCAGGGATGGCTGATCACCCTGAGGTTTAATCCTGCCAGTCTGAAGAATCTTATTTGTCCTAAGCTGAGAGTCATTTAATCCACTGAAAACTTGTGGCATTCACAATCTGATGTCATGGCCTCCATGTGGACATCTCTCTCTGCTTGAGTGGAGGAAGTAAGCAGGTTTTCCTTCTTCCTGCATTTCCCACTTCTCCGCAAATATAAAGAGCAATTCTCTGTCTTCGCAAGCACAGGCTGGCAAGAGCAGGGAGAGCAAGCTGACATGGCTCGGCAGCCATGTTTACCACCTGATCATCGTGGAGGAACAGCTGAGTGTGCAGTGTCCTTCCATCCATCATTACAAGACCAGGGAAAGATATTTGGCCCTTGGGCAGGCTATAGCCCAGGAAAAATGCTCATCCTCAGAAGCGCGCCTTCTCTAGTTCGCAAACAGCACAGATTTAGAGCTTGCGTTCCTTCTCATCCCAGGAGCCACATATGAGTACCTCTCCCTGCTATGGTTCTCAGGATGCCTTGATGGTCCTTATTTAAGTAGTGAATCAGGAAAGGGCAGGGGGCTTCACACAAGACAGCTGTGAGGTGTGGATGATTGAGCTAATTGCATCTGCTGGTAACTGTGTCACCTCCATCCTCTAACCTGGAGAGCATTTCTTTTCATTTCCTCTGCTTCTTGTTCCACCAGAGAAATGTTCCACCTGCCCGGAGGTGTTCATGATGTCTGCATCCTGCCTCTGGTACAGAGGATCTCAAGTCCATGATGCCTCTCCTGGTGCACCCCAGAGAAGCCTGGCAGAAGCCCTGACAATTCCTAGCAAGACCAAGCCCTGCTGCCCCAGTTCAGCCATGGTCACTTCTCTGCAGCTGTCCTCCGGGCACAATCTCCAAATAATATTTCTAGTCATTTAGGCTTTTACCATAATCAGAATTATCGTGTGTAGAACCAAAGAGCCAGATACATCCGTTCACACCTGTGCCACCATTTACGGTGAGAGCTTAGCAAATCACATAACCTCCTTGTGCCTCAGTTTCCTCATCTGTAAAAGAAGGAACACAACAGTAGCAATGCCACTGAGCAGCTGTGCAGTGGATGAGCTTCTGCATGAAAGGTGAGTGAACAGTGCCCCACTGTATCTCCCCACTGTGGCGGTGTCAACCTTCCCCTGGGATGGTGATGGCTGATCTGCACCCCGCCCCCCATGACAATGTCTTCGCCACAGCAATTGATGCTGTTAAATCAGGGCCTGGGTTTGACTTGGCTTGACTTGTTTCCATTTTCAATTGAAAATTAAATGTGGATAGGCTCCAGCCTGATTCGGTCTGCTCCCTGGACCTAGGCCAGTGAGTTCTGAGTAACTGCAGACAGGGTGCGGTCACCGGGATTTGGTTATTGGTTTTTCTTCCCCCCTGTGGTTTTGGGCAGGTTGCTCCATGACAGGCAGCTGTTTCATCTTAGAACTGGACTTTCCGGGAGAGCCTTTGGGTCACTCTGGGCGTCAGCTGGAAAAGGTTGTTCTTGGAGCAATCTCACTGGCCCGCAGGAGGAGCTGCCTTCCTGACCTGTCGCCCTGAAGCCAACCAAAGTCTGGGCAACACCAGCTTAATGACTGCCGCTCCATCTTCTAGGCAATTTGTGTCACTGTTTCTGTTTGTCAGGCCTCGACCGTTCTTTGTTGTCATTCCGTGCTTCCCTGGCCATGGGCCCTTTCCCCAGCCCCGCCACAGCATGCCCACCTGTGGAGGTGGGAGCCCCAGCCAGCCACGTCCCTGTTCCCTGCTCCAATGACCACTGTCATGAGGACTCTCCCACTGGCTCAGGCTCAGTTAGTTGAGCTGGTGTGCCCCACTCTTGGCTGATCCCCAACTCTCCTAGAGTGTGCTCATTTTGACCCAGCTCTCCCAGGTAGAGGATGCTTTTTAAACATGTCCTCGAGAAACTCTGCAGACCCGTTCTCTGAAACTTCTGTAAATGAAAACTCAAATAAAAAGAGTATAGCTTGGACATACACTTTGCACATGTATGCATGTGTGTGTGTGTGTGTGTGTGTGTGTGTGTGTGTGTGTGTAGTGTTGGGGTTTTTAATTTTTTAAATTTATATTTATTAAAAAAAAATTTTTTTGAGACAGGATCTTCTGTCTCCCAGGCTGGAGTGCAGTGGTGTAATCGTGGCTCACTGCAGCGTCAAACTCCTGGGCTCAGGTGATGCTCCCACCTTAGCCTCACAAAGCACTGGAATTACAGGTTTGAGCCACTGTGCCTGGCCTGTTTAAAAAGCAAAAAGTCCCTAGACCTGCCAGTCCAGGGCACTGAATTACAAGAATACCAAGGCCAAACAGGCTTGAAGGCTGCTTCAGGCTCCTCACTGGCAAACCCTACTTCCTGATCCCTTAGTTGGTGGGGGAGGGGGGCTGCATTACAGCCATGGGGACTTGGAGCCTTATCAATGGTGTGGGGATAACACCCTTTTCTGAGCGCTTTGTGAGGTTTTGTGCTATCCTGGGTACTTGGCATCAGAGGCAAATGGAGTAGATGCCTGTGCAAAAGAAAGTTGCCAGACGATTTATCCCATTGGCACCGAGCCTAGAATTATAATCAGATCTTGACTTCTTCAAAGCCTTCTTGCTTTGGATTTTCCAAATCACAAATAAATATTGAGGGCAATTACCTTTCCTTAGTTCTCTGATGTATGAAGGGGACTTTTCATCTATTAATTCAAGAACCCTCTCATTTCATTTGGAAGGTATTAGCCCATGGAACTTGTTCACTTAATATCAACACAGTCTGTCTAGGCTTTGACTGAAAAGAGAGAGGGGTTGTTATGCTCTAGGTTAATATTTTCCTCTCTTTAAGAAGTCTTGGGTAAGCCAGACACTCCTTCTCGGACAAAAACAGCTGTTTTCTTCCCATTACTGAGAGCATTGTTTGCGTGGGTTCATTTACTTGCTATACTCATAATATCCTCCAGGAGGCAGCAAATCCCAACTTCTGGACGTGGCTCCCGGCGGCCCTGCCCTTTGCTGAGCTGATTCGGAATGTGGGTCTCACAGAGGAAGTGATGACTGGATGACAGCTGCCTCCTATGCGGCTTCTCCGAGCTTGCGATGAAAGCACTTCTCCTGGAGGAAAAGCAGAGCTCCATCAGTCTCCTTTGGAGAGCTGTGAATGTGACCAGACCTATTAATTACTTAATTGAGGTGCTGAACTTTGGAAGTGCCAGCAGAGAGTGCTGTCCTTTCCAGCCTGGGGAGCTCTGTCGGGCTCTCCTGAGCATCTCTTTCAGCTTCTAGGCTCACTTGGGGTCCGTCTCTGGTAAGCACAGGCAACCACACCACCCCTGTGGGCCGGGGGAGTGTTTGGTCGTCGAATTCACTTGCAGACACTTCCTTGATCTCCAGCCACACCACACCGCCCCCAGAGTCCCAGCAAGCGGCTCAGTCACCCTGGTGTGTGCCTCTCACCCGCTCTGACCTTGTCACGGGGTCCCTGAGGTGCTGGTTCATGCAAGGCTCTGTGCTTCACTGAGCTAAACTGGCACTGTGAGGCTGGACGTGGTGGTTCACACCTGTAATCCCAGCACTTTGGGAGGCCAAGGCAGGAGGATCACCTGAGGTTATGAGTTCGAGACCAGCCTGACCAACATGGTAAAAACCCATGTCAACTAAAAATACACAAATTAGCTGGGCGTGGTGGCGTCTGCCTGTAATCCCAGCTACTCGGGAGGCTGAGGCAGGAGAATCGCTTAAACCCTAGAGGCGGAGGTTGTGGTGAGCCAAGATCATGCCACTGCACTCCGGCCTGGGCGACAGAGTGAGACTCAGTCTCAAAATAATAAATAAATAAAATAAGTAAATAAACTGGTATGGTGCCCTAGTGGCTTTGTGGCTCTGGCTGGGGGCGGAGGGTGGGTCGCATCACTGAGCAGCACCTCCAAGCATGATCCCGACACTGCCCCGGGCCTGGCAGAGTCTACAGCTGGTCCTTATCCATGAAACTAGGGGTGAGGGATGGGGGCTAGCTTGTGTGTGTGTTCTTACTTTGTATTTTTATTTTTACAGGTCAGGTTAATCATTTTTGTTCCATGTGCATTGACTATTTGGGTTTCTTCTTTTTCGGCTTGCTTGTTTCAGAAGGTTTCTATCCTTTTGTACTGAGGTGATCGTAATTCTCATTGATTTTAGGAGTTCTTTGTCGATTACTATCACACTTGGTTATGTGTGGTGCCAATACACCTATGCTTTTGTTTAGAGAAAACCTACTGAATGCTAACAAGCACTGAAGGCTTCCTACAGGTGAATTATTACACTAAGGGGTTTATATAAAATCTCATTGATCCTTACACTTTACAGAAGAAACTAAGGCACAGAGGGGTTAAGGAAGCTGGCTAAACTCACTCTACTAGTAGTTCCCGGGATGGGATTCTCACCCACAGAGTTGGACACCAGACCTCAAACTTTCAGCCATTATGGTCTATCATCTCATGTCTGGGCCACTTATTGTCAAGGTTGCTAGCATGAATTGTGGAGTCTTCTTTTACGATTATTTCTGGAGCAATGATTTCATTCTGTTACGTGGCTGGCTTCTGTTTAAAGGAGACTTGTGTTTTGTGTGGTCTTTGTGATTTTATTGGAAGAGAACACAGTGTGACCAAGATTTCTGATGCCACTGGGCAATGTGCAGCAGAGAGCCCCGGGCGGTCACCCACCGGTCCTCGGCTGGGCTCATGGCTGGACTGTGTCTCCAGCCTCCTCTCATCACCTCCCTGCTGGCCCCCTTGGCCCTCACCAGACTGTGCTGTGCGCTGTCTCCTGCCTGTGGCTCAGGTCTGGGAGGCTTCATAGCTCAGCTCTGTAAGTCAGAGCTAAATCGGCATTGGGGACAGGGGTCTAGTAATTCTCTTAGTATTATCCTCCTCCCATGCTTAAGACACCAATCCTCCCACTTTTGAGATATGATATCTGAACTAATAATAATAACTAACACTGCTCTATTATCAATACTTTATATACAGAATGATATGGTTTATCTGTGTCCCCACCCAAATCTCATCTTGAATTGTAGCTCCCATAATTCCCTCATGTTGTGGGAGGGACCCAGTGGGAAAGAATTGAATCACGAGGGCAGTTTCCCCTATACTGTTCTCATGGGAGTGAATACATCTCAGGAGATCGGATGGTTTTATGAGGGGAAACCCCTTTCGTCTGGCTCTCATTCTCTTCTCTTGTCTGCTGCCACATGAGACATGCCTTTCGCTTTCCACTGTAATTGTGACCTTTTTCTTTTGTGAATTGCCCAGTTTCCGGTATGTCTTTATCAGCAGCATGAAAATGGGCTAATACAGAACACATAGAAGTAGGTCATTTAATCCTCAAAACAACCTTAGGAGGGAGACATCGTTATTCCCATTTTATAGATGAGGACATTAAGGCACAGAAAGATAAAATATTTTGCCCAAGGCGCCACAGCTAGGGGTGGAGCCAGGGTTCAAACCCAGCCAGGCTGGCTCCTGACTCTTCACCAGGCTGTGTCTCCCTGAGAGGGGATGTGAGGCCAGCGGCCTGGCCCAGGTGGTGGTCCTGCAACCGTGGCTAAGGCAGCAAGTTCTCAGAGTTTTCTAAGGCACTGCATCTTTTTTTCTTTTTGTTGGGAGAAGGGGATGTGATGTGTGAGCCTGTTTTGCCTTTTATTCCTGTCAGTGTCTCACACTTCGCTTGTGTTAAGTGAGTATTCCTATTGGATGAGTTTCCCAAGGCTGCCATAACAAATCACCATTACCTGGGAGACTTGAAACATCAAAAATTTATTGTCTCCTAGTTCTGGAGGCCGGAAGTCCAAAACCAAGGCCTCAGCAGCATTGATCCCTTTGATGGCTCTGAGGGAGCATCCGTTCCATGTCTCTTTCCCAGGTGATAGTTGGCAGTTCCCGGTGTCGCTTGGCTTAGGGACATATCCCTCCAGTGTTGGCCTCGATCTTCACATTGCTTCTCACTGTGCCTCAAATCTCCCTCCCCTTTCTCATATAAGATACCAGCCCCTGGATTTATGAACCACACGCAGGCCAGGATAATCTCACCCCCAGATCCTTAACTTAATCGCAAATGCAAAGACCCTGGTCTACATAAGGCCTCATGCACAGGCATGGAGGGTAGGACTTGGATTTAACTCTGGAGGACACAAACCATCCATGGCACCTCTCTTTACTGGGTTTACATCCAGGAGCAGGGTACCTACTTGCTGAGGTGCAAATGAGGTGCAAGCTGGTGCACCTGACCCTTCCTCAAGGCACAAAGCACACCTTTGTGTTTCACGCTTTTGGGCACCGAGAAACAGGAAGCACTCCTCTGCCTCTGCCCGCCTCCGCTGCCTCGTTTTCCTTTTCCCTGCCACACAACACCTCTCCCGCCACATCAGGCCCTGGATTCTCATCTGTACTTTGGTGTTGGTGTGTCAGCTTCTTAATAAGCTGTGATCAGCGACTCCCACCAGGTGAGCCTTATGAGGAGAGAGCAGCAATTTAAGCAAACTCGTGTCTAATTTGCTGATATCATTTAGCAAGATGAAATGACTGGAACAAGGAGTATGTTTCTAAATGTGTTTTAGGCTATTTAACATTACAAAAAAAGATCTCTAGATCGTTAGGAATAAGTTACCACACACTTGGAAAAAAGAATCTGTGTGTTACCTTTTTGCCTGTCATGAATGAATAAACAGGCTAGAAGAAGTCTCCCACAGGGCCTCCTTCATCAGATCCAAATTTGGGTTTTTATTCTTTGCAGTCATTCCAAGCTCTGAATAAAAATGTCTTCTGTAGGGTCAGTGATTGTCAACAAGTATTATATGAACCACGGGTGTTATGCTTATTGGCACATGGTAGTATGAAATGAAAATAGTAATCTTTGGAATGTAGTATTTAAAATTGCAGCTTTTGAACTTTTAAATTAAAAGTTCAAAAATCCAAAAAGAAATTGGGAGGAGACACAGAACCAGTGGGAGGTCAGGAAAAATAAAATTTTTGGCAACACACATATCACATGCGCTCTCTCTCTCTCTCTCACTCGCTCTCTCTCTCTTACCACTGGCACCTGGGAACTGCAGGGGCTGATACCTGGAGCTGACAGGTGAGCTGCTGAACTCCCTGGCAATGGTAGAATCCTTATCTCTGATTCTACAGACGCTGTGAGGCTGATCTTTATAGGGAGGTTGGCGGCCACTCATCAAAATTTAAGGCTTCCACTACAGTCTGGCAATTCTTCTAACTGCCTCCTCCTTGGGCCACGGCTGCCCAACCCTCTCCCCTGAAACCAGTCTTCCAAATCACTTCTAGATTCATCATAAAACATCCATGTCAAGACATCACTCTTCAAAACCTCTGAAAAACCTACTACAGTAAAGGATCAGTGTGACCCACCGCACATACAAGTATGAGCAAATATACATGCTAATATACGTACATGTAGATGTATGTCTGTGTACACACACACAAACACAAGCAAGATTCATGGAGGAATGTTCACAGCTCCTACGTGACATTCCCTCTGCTGTTCCCTGTTCCACTCCGCACCACTCTATTTGATTCTGCTTGGCTGGAATTCATGCTGCAGGTGCTCTGCGACCTTCATTTCAAAACCCCTGAATGGGCATACCCATGCTTTGACTCAGGGGAAACTGGAAACCCTAAGCCTGGTTCTCAAAGTTCCCACCAATATGCCCCACTCTCCACTGCTGCTCCCACCATCTCTAGCTTCTGTTGGGGGTCGCACTGCCCAACTCTCAGGGTGCTTAAAGCCTGGGACCTTTTTCTGGCCATGCTCTGTTTGAGTCCTTTCTGACCTCACCTGGCTTGTCCTCCTGGGTCGATTCAATCCCTGCCTCCTGCCTGAAGAGTCCTCAACCAAGATCCCCCTTTCTTGTTTTCTGCCCCATATGTCAGCATCTGGATTAGGAGGCTGGGATCTGCTTTCAAAATGCTTACTTCATGAAAAACCCACACACCTAGGTTTGTTTCCGGGTTCAGACCGTCAGGGGCACGTGTGGCCTGGAGAGGGCCTTCATCCACGCTCACTTAGTGCTTCAGCAAGTTCCTGGTGCCCAGGAACACCCACCCCTTCCCGCCCTGTGGCCCCCGCCCTCGGAAAGATGGGAATGCTTCTGTAGCAAGTTGGAACGAGAAATCAATTTTCCTGCTGAGGTAAACAGCGCTGTACAGGTAGGTGGACCTGAAACGGTGCTTTGAGAGCTGTGCTTTAAACACATTATGATGATGTTGGCTTTTATGAGCTGGCCAAGCAACCCGCCCCTCTCAGAGGCATTTTTATGGGGAAAGACATTACATTGTGTACCAGTACTAAGCCACTGGCCTACAAACAACTTTTGGGGTGCTGCCTGTCCTCTGGCTGAACGCCTCCTATGCCGCCCGTCTCATCACCGCTCCCCTTGGGCGTGTCTTACCTCCACCGCTCAGTGGCCTCCCACTTGCTGCAGGGCTCAGTGGCGCCTCGTGCGAGACCTCGGTCACCAGGGCTGGTGACACCTCCTCCTCCCAGTCTCTGGCTGCCTGGCGCCCTCTGCTCTGTTGAATCACGGTTTGTCCTGGAGTCAGTGGGTCCCTGCCTGTTCCTTGGAAACCCTTAGGAATGCTTACCAGGAAGGAAAGTGATGAGAAAAGGGGAATCGAGAAGAGAAAGCAGGAAGAGGGGTGGGAAAGGGGAAGAGAAAGAGGGAAAGAGATAAGGACAAAGGAAGAGAAATGAAGAGAGAAGACATGAAGGAAGACGAGAAAAGGAGGAGAAAAAAGGAAGAGAGAGTGAAAAGGGGGAAAGGTGAGCACAGGGAAAATAAGAAGAGGAGAAAACAGGAGGGAAAAGGGAACATAAAGGGGAAAAAATCCCTACATTTCTACTACTCTGGCCAGAAGCTCTTTTCTGGCAGAAAAGAGCAGAGAAGCCAGACCAGGTGAAGGTGAGGGGGTGAGAAGTCAGTTTCTGGATTCCCAGCCTGGACACAAAGGGACCAAGGAGAGAGGCTGGGCAGGCATGCCAGTGGGACAGGAAGCAGCACCCGTGAACAGAGCCCACAGCTGCAGGGGACACTGGGCTGGGCCCGCTGGTTATAGGCCTGAGCCGAGCAGTCCCTCTGAGAGCTGTAGCAAGTTGTCGGTGGTCTGCTGGGCTGCAAATGTAAGGACATTTCAGTCACTTAGTTATATTTGTTACTTTCCCAAATCTAGAAGAGCCTGGATCTTTTCCCTTACTTAGGGCTGCAGCCTCCGGAATTACAAGTCTTTGGCACTAAGACACAAGAGAGCAGAAGTTTCCGACCCTGGCTGTATGTTAGTACCACACAGAAGCTTCTAGAAATCCTGATGGCCAGACCACAGCCCAGATCATGTAAATCAGAATCTTTGGGTGGTGCCACCAGGCATTTGTATGCTGTGGACCTCTCCCGGGCATCGTTGTGTGCAGCCAAGGTCGAGGTCTGATGCTTTAGCGGTGCATAGGGAGCAGATCCCAGGACCCTAATGGGACATCCAGGGGGCCCTGCCTTTTACCGGTTGCATGGTGGGTAGCAGAAATGGGAAAAACGAATCACGTGGGTTGATTTGAAGCCTAATGAAAAAGAAATACTGATTTGGGCTTTATATGGTGTGCTACGTATTAGTTAAGACTGTTAAAATGTTGGTGATAAAATAAAGACACCTTGGGGAGCATTTCTGTCAACAGCCTTACTCATATCAACACTTGTAGGCTGGGTGCATGGCTCACGCCTAGAATCCCAGCACTTTGGGAAGCCGAGATGAGATGAGGATCTCTTGAGCCCAGGAATTCAAGAGCAGCCTGGACAACATAGCAAGATCTCCCCATCTTTACAAAAAATAAAAATTAGCCAGGTGTGGTGGTGCATGCCGGTAGTCCCAGCTACTCAGGAGGCTGAAGAATTGCTTGAGCCCAGAAGTTCAAGGCTGCCGCAAGCCATGATCATGCCAATGCATTCCAGCCTGGGTGACAGAGTGAGACCCTGTCTCTAAGAAAAACCACTGTGGATCCATGAGTAATCTTCAGCCTTCATCCTGCTGCCTCCCACAAGCTGGTGGGCACTTCCCAACAGTGCACAAGGATTTGGTGTTAATGAAACCAAGGATGATAATTCTGTCAACAGGCAGCACCCACAGAGGGAGAAGTCCCAGCGAGGTTCATAGCTGGATTGGCAGCTTCCAAGTGACTCAATCCCACCCTGCCACCACTGCCTTCCTGTCCTTCCAGGTTCAGGAGTCATATGGTCTCCTGGTTTCTCTGTTCTGTGTGGTTATTGGGAGATAAAATGATAAAAGTCATTTTCCAGAGAATGACGCTCCGAGCACACAGGTGTCTGTTGAATGAATGAATGAATGAACAAATGTGTGAAGGGTAACTTGTGTTAACATTACCTCACACTGTCTTCTCTGTCCAGAGGTGACAAGGGCAAAATAATTCAGTCCACAGGCTCTATTTTTTTAGTGTAATTGTCAAAAAAATTCAGCTAAAAAATTCTACTTTGCTTGTATAAATAAACAGAAACCTTATACCCCTGAGCCAAGTGGAAAATTTTCTCAGTAAAAATTTGTAGGGACAAGGAGTTTTAAATTTATAAAGGAATTTAATAATTTTTCCAAAATTACTGAGAATAAATTTCAAATATCTCATCACAAAAAATGATGAGTGAGGTGATAGATATGTTAATTGGCTTGATTTAATAATTTTACATTGTATACATATATCAACACATAACACTGAACTCCATAAATATATATAATTATGATTTGTCAATTACAAGTAATATTAATAAGAAAGAACAATAATTTCTCATGTACCCACCTGTGCTATAACTATAGAGTCATTAATTTAGATTCTACTAATTTGGCATTTGCAGTAATTTATGTCTGTGCAACCAATTCTTCTTGAAAAAATGTTGACAATAATTCTTTTCCCAATGGAGAGAACACTGAATCCAAAGTTTAGAAGCTTAGGGTCAAATTGAAGATAATTAATTAGCCACATGAGGTTGGAAAAATCACAGCCTCCTGTGAATCCCTCCTGTAAAACTCCGGTTTGTGAAGAGCATAAAGTTAACAAAAGGACACCTCAAACTGTAGAGTGCTTTTTAATGTGTTGAGTCTTTCATATAACCTAAATTGAATCATTTATTAGCAGCTTTCTTAAACCCAAGATACATGAGACCCCCTTATGCGCTTCAACTTCTGGGCTGAGCAGTTGTTCATGAATATGCTTATCATCAGATTGTATGAAATATAGAATTTGCAGGCAGCCCCTTTCTTTGTCATAGACCCTCAAAGCTAGAAAGGCCCAGGGACAGTGTTTTTAAAAATCTGTCTAATTATGAAAGTTACCAAGAAAATATACACACTCACACATCTGTGTGTGTATGTCTAAGTGTGTATATATGCAGGTATGCATGTACACATCTATATGTGTATATATGTGTATGAATGTAAACATATAACATGAACAGATAATATATATAATACACATATATATTATACATGACCATATTATGTACATTATATATTATACATGATTACATTGTGCATATTGTGTATAATTCATGAGTATATATATATGCATGCATATATAATAATGTGTAAATATTATATGTGTATGTGTGTATATCTATGTATCTCTACCTCCTGATTCACTAGCTTGTGGGTGGGGCTCAGGAATCTGGGTTTTTAAAGTTCCACATGTGATTCTGATTACCAGCAGTTTAGGGGGTCACCCTCCTTACTTTTTACTCCTGAAGAAACAGGCTCAGGGAGCTACTGGAATGGCTAGGGTTACCAGCAGGCTAGAGAAGAAACTGGGAATGGAGCCCAGCCCTCCTGATCCTGGCTCAGAGCAGGTTATCATAAACCACCCTCCTCATTGTCCACACTAGCCTACTCAGAACTGAGCTAAAATTCCTGTCTGGCAGATAGTTAGCTAGGCAGACTAGATTCCTCCGTCCTTGTCCCACGTCCCCCCTTGAGGGATTAGGCAGAGCAACTGCTGCTTGCAGAAGGCCATGAGTCCTGCCAAGGTGGCCTCTGGAGCCTGCTCCAGGGTTCCTGGAGGCAGATGGGGCGTCATCGTAGCAGGTGTCTTTCTTCTTGGTGTATGAGCTTTCCATGGAGGTGTTATGTCTAAATCAGACTCCAACCTTCAAGAGCCCAACTCTCTATGGGAAGGCAATGGAAGGTCTTAAGCAGAAGAATAATAACCAAATATACCTGACCCAGGTTGTCTGGTCCAACCTCAGGTGGACCACTGGGGAACCAAAACGGAGGCTGGGAGATCTGGGGTGGGGGCGAGTGGGCTGTGTCAGTGTCCTGGCAACACCCTATTTCGATGTCTTCCGTTGGCAAGGATCTTCTTTTTTTTTTTTTT
>NW_016107356.1:4889423-4897926 GCF_001604975.1 Cebus imitator
ACCTCTACCTCTGCCTCCTGGGTTCAGGCAATTCTCCTGCCTCAGCCTCCTGAGTAGCTGGGATTACAGGCACGTGCCACCAGAGGGCAAGGATCTTCTAATGGCAGCCTGTCGGCCCAATCTGGCCAGCAGCTGGGTTTTGTCTGGCCCATTAAGTAGGAATGGTGAACACTCTCGATTAATTTGATGAGAGAGAGCACACTACCTCTGAACCCCAATGAAGTGAGATTTTATCCCCTAAAAAAATAATTCATTTTTTCTCATTAGTTGAACCGTATTTTTAAATGTCCTTGATTTTTAATAATATTGTCATATTTTAATTTTCACAAATGAAAAATGTGTGGAAATGTGCTTTCACTCGTTAACGGAAGTAACTGTGGCCGGGGGCAGTGGCTCATGCCTGTAATCCCAGCACTCTAGGAGGCTGAGGCAGGTGGATCATTTGACGTCAGGAGTTCAAGACCAGCCTGGCCAACATGGTCAAACCCTGTCTTTACTAAAAACACAAAAATTAGCTGGGCATGGTGGCGAGTTCCTGTAATCTCAGCTATTTAGGAAGCTGAGGCAGGAGAATCACTTGAACCTGGGAGGTGGAGGTAGCACTGAGCTGAGATTGCGCCACTGCATGCCAGCCTGGGTGGCAGAGTGAGACTCCATCAAAAAACCAAAGAAATAATAACTGCATACTAGGCTTGATTGCCTACAACACCTGAAATATGCACTATCTGGCTTTTTAGCAAATAGGGCTACTGAGCCCTGGTTTAGGTGTTGGTGGAGAAAATGTATGGGTTCAGATACATTTTGGAGAGAGAGCCAGTAGGACTTTAATTTTAATGCTGACAGAACATAGACCATGCGCCAGGGTAGGACCCAGGGCCACTCAATCCCTAAGACAGGTCTAAGACTGTGAGGGGCGATGGTCCACCACCATGTAGCAGGTGTCTTTCACCTTGGCATATGAGCTTTCCAAGGAAGCATTGTGTCTAAATCAGACTCCAACATTCAAGGGCCCAACTGTATATATGGGAAGGCAATGGAAGGTCATAGTCAGAGGAATAACAACCAAATATACCTGACCCAGGTTGTCTGGTGCCAGGTGGAGGACGGACCATTGGGGAACCAGAATGGTGGTGATGAGGCCCTCACTGTGGCCTAGAGCAGCCCACGGTCCCCTTTGGGCTGAGTCTCTGGGGCTTCTGCCATGCCCCAGCTGAGCCCATTGGTCTCCTGGGTGCCAGCAGCCTGTTGATCAGAATGAGCAGTGCCTGGCACAGACCCTGGAGGCTTCATGGTACAGCCCATAAACAACACCGTATTTATTGACGGATGACTATCACTGTCGTTTCCAGCCACCTCCCCACCTTCCACAGGACCAGCAGGCTGGCTTTTGGCTGCACCAAGAGTGAGCGGCTTGGGCATTTAATCAGGTTCAGGTAACAGGTAAGGACTGGTTCCCCAGCTAGGGAAAAACACAGTGAATATTTTCGATTGAGCCATGTGTGCCGCATCTTGCTGGAGCCTGCAGGCCCTTTGGAGGCTCTCAGACAGCTCCTAATTAATTGCTGGAGCCAAGCGGGGCAATCTTGTGAGTGCTGTTGCTTTTGCTAATCTGATCCAGCCATGCTCAGGGGAGGGTGAGGAGCTGGCCTTGGATTGAGGGGATGAATGGGGTGGGCTGGGGCATGGGGGGAGCTCAGTGGCCCAGCCAAGATGGTCAGGACAAAGCTTGGAATAGCCAACCTGTTTGTCAAGCAAATGGACAGACCTTTTCTTCCAGGCAGAGAAAGACCTTGTCTCAACTCCCTGGCTTGAGGAGGAGAGACCCAGATTCGAATCCTAGCTCTATCACTAAGTAGCTCTGCGGCTGTGGGCCAATTAACCACTTTAAGCTTCACTGTCTTATCTGTAAAGTGCATACAGTGATACTACCTTGAAGGATTGTGGTGGGAATCAAATGAGATGAGGATGATGCCATGTACCATATTCCCTGCAAGGCCAGTGATCAGTGGGGTATGCCAGCACTAGAGGCAGGACTGACCCAAGGGGGCGGGGACAGCAGAAGAGATATCAGGTGGGCACATGTCCCTAAGGGTAGAACCCTGGGCACCAGGGACATCATTGCGTGAAGATGCTGGAAGCGGGAGTGGGGTTCTAAGTGCGGGGACCATCTCCTTAACTCCTCTGCCTTCATGCATGCAGCTCCTGCAGGGCTTGGTGGAGCTGGACCTAAAGGAGAAAGGCTCATGCCTTCCCAGCCATTGGTCCCCAGTGGGTGCAAGGGGACCTTTCTCTTGGTCCTGGTCCTCAGTGGAGCCCATTTTGTTTCAGTTGTCTCTGAGCTGGCTTGTGCTCTGGCCATACCATCCTGTGGAACGCAGCCACCTGGAGAGTCAGAGCTGGCTGGATCTTTGGAAGGGCACAGTCACAGCTGTACCTGCCCCTCCTTCCATCCCAGGCTCAATACTTCAGTAATCCTTGCTGCCTGGAGTTCCATCATGGGCCCCAGGTCACACCTTCTTTCCTCCTATTTTGTTTGCTGAGATACTTTCTCCTCAAATCCTTCTCCTGTAGAGAGCTTCCATGAGCCATGGGATGGGATAGGGGCGGGTCTCTTCTGGGATCCAGAGCTTTGTGGAGAGCCCTCTGACATGGTTCCTAACACCTTCTGCAGAGCTTGTCTTCATCTTGCTTTCGTGTTCTATCAGTTCTCCAGGCCTTGAGGACAGGTGCTGTGTCTTAACGCAGCATTGAGTCTCCAAGATGGCGGTCATCTGCAGATAAATATTTGCTAACCCGAGCTGATTACTTTATGATGTAAGAATTTAAGCCACAAGATGGTCTGTGACCTGCCTAAAGTCATATGAGGATTAACCAGATCTTGGCTCCAGTTGTCTACTTTGACTGCAGTGTTGTTTCCCATCTCAGGTCGGGTCCAGCATAGCCTGGATCTCCCCACAATTTTATTGAATCGAAGGATGTGATATTAATGATTCAATAGGCTCGGAATCAGCCAATCAGCACATGCTTCTTGAACACCTTGATGTGGATGGTACAGGTAGAGAAGGTAGTAGTTTTTCACAAGTCTCAAACTCAGCTGTGCAGGAATGTAGCTTCGGTTTTCTTCCCTTATTTTTAATAGAACATATAATCATATTACATAAAAGCAAAAACAATACAAAAAAGCTGCAACTTTTTATGTCTTATTTACATTTTATTAGATTTTATGAACCTTTGAAAAATATAACCAAAGTGAATACATATTCTTGATTTTCCCTTTTTGCATGAAGTATAGCCTATTGAGTGCACTGCTTTGCACCTTGCTTGCTTTATTTCCTTTCCATACTTTTATATAGAGAGCTCCTTTACTATTTTATAGCTGTGGAATATTCCATTATTGAGTGAACCTGCCTCCTATTGGTGCCTCCTATTGGGTAATTGGTTGTTTCCAGTCTTTCTTAATTATAAACAAAAACTACAGTGAATAACCACAGCCATGTGCCAGTTTACATGGGTGACAGTAGACCGATAGGAAAAATTCCCAGAAAAGCAATCACTAAGGTAGAGGGAAATGCTTTTGTAAGTTTTATAGATGTTTTCAAATTTCCCACCACACAGCCATGACAATTTAGGCCTGCATTGGCCCTTGTGAGAGTGAGCCTACCGGCCACAGCCTCACCAGCAGTGTCAACTCAATTTCTGTTCAGAATTCTCCTTCCACCTAGTGGTGGAAACAACCTTAGTGAATTTAGAGTCAATTCATTCACTTACACTGGATTTTTCTTGGGCACTTTAGGACTGAGCTCAGTGAGTTCAGGAGTTTCTGTCTTTCTTTCCTCCCAGAGAAGCAGCTGCCTAAAATCATGGCGTCTGGCGTCAACATTCTCTGCCCTCTTTGGCTTTGGCCAAGAGGCCTGTGGTCCCAACATGGCTACTTCCAGGCAGTCAGCACATGGTTGTCTGTGTCTTTCTCTTTTCTTTCCTCCTCCTCCTTCTCCTTCTTTTTCTTCATCTTTTGGATCTCAGGTACACAGAATTGGATTAATCATAAACTTTGGATCATGCCAAACTCTCACCATGGCCCACTTCTATTTAGTTAATTATTTCTAATAATGATTTAAATAATTAGTTATGTTATGAGATGCCTGTCGTTAAAGATGAACAAAGCCAGATACTAGCTAAAGTGGTGAGGACAGATTTTAATGAGGAATAACTATTGCAATGGGGAGAAGAGTTCAGTGTGACCTGATCTTAGATTTGTACAGAGGTGACTGTGCATTTTAAAGGGAGAATGAGGAAGCAGAGAGGGGCAAGCGGGGGCTCTGTAGAATCAGGAAAGTGAAAAATCTCACAGAGCTCACCAGCGAAAATGCAACCAGGCCAGCTGTGTCTGCTGGCTGACAGTGATCAAAGTTAGTGTTCTGTCCTCCCACGGAGACAGGGAGGCAGAAGCTCGATCCTCAGGTGTTGGCTGGAACAAACAGTAGATTTTTTTGCTAGCCTTGAGTTTTCTCAGGCAGGCACTTTGAGGAGGGTAGGGCCATCCTAGGGATGTGACCTTGAGCTGTTAGAAAAGACGTTAGCGTTTGCTTAAGTTTTTATTCCAGGGCTGAGGCCTGGTGGAGAAGAGGGCTCCATGAGAAGGCTGGCTAGTTTGCTCAGAGAGAGAGTCTTTGTCCTGGTGCTCCTACTGAGGTCTCCAGTTGCCAGCCCCCACCTCTGTTTCCTTTGTGTCCTGACTGTGAGGCCCCAGGCACAGCCCTCCAAGGGAGAGAGGACAAGTTCTGATGCTCTCTGAGGCTCTCTGGTGCTCTCTGGGCCATCCCTTCTCATCCCTGCTGCCTTTTCTCCTCAACTACTTTTAGGGGTGGAAGGTAGGGGAGCAACTCCTTGAGGGTCCAGGCTTGGGGAAGGGGGATAGGAATTGGTGTGTTGGCAAATGTCTAACAACCGCCTCTGATAGCGAAGGAGAGGTGTGCAGAAAGGCCCGAATCTGTAGCACTTGCTGATTTCAGGGACATGAAAACTCCCATTAAGGTAAATTTCAGGCTGCTAGCCTCAAGCAGTTCACAAACTTCCTGAAAATTTAACAATTGGCTGCCAGCATGGGCCAGTTCCAAGCTTACCTATGGGCAGAACTTGTCTAGTCTCTTGGGAAGGGTCACCATTATCTATTTCTTGTGTATGCTCTTTGTGTCCTTGACCTGGGCTTGACAGTCTTTGGGAGTTCAAAAACCTCCTCTTGCAAATTAGAAGCCTCAATCCTGATGCGAGACACAGAGGCCTGACTTGGAACACCAAAGGCATAACTTTGATCTCTCTCTTTCTCTTTTTCCTTTTAGAGACAGGGTCTTGCTCTGTTGCCTAGGCTGGAGTGCAGTGGTGTGATCATAGCTCAAGTGATCCTTTCACGTCAGTCTCCTGATTAGCTAGAGTCCTGGCTAAAAATAAAATATAAATAAATAAATAAAACAAAAATTAACCAGGCACATCCCATCACATCTGGCTAATTTTATTTGTGATATATTTTTTTGTAGAGATGGGTGGTGGTGGGGGGCGGGGGTTGGGGAGGGGTTGCATCTCTGTATGTTGCCCAGGCTGATCTCGAACTTTTGGCCTCAAGTGATCCTCTTGTCTCAGCCTTCGGAAGAAGCATGGGGATTACGGGAGTGAGCTGTTGCCACTTAGCAGGAGTATGGCTAAATGCAGCCCTGGCCTTGTACCAGAGAAGTTCTGTTGCCTCTTTTCTGGGGTGCATGTCACCCTTACCAAAAATGTGTGTGTGATCCCTTTAATAAAATTATCTGCTGGAAGTAGAAGCCAACAGGTTAACTTCAGCCTTGGGGAAAAACAAAACAAAACTGAGTCCCTCTGAATCTCCGTTATAGATCCATGCATGGAGGGCCTCTACCTGGATCCTCCTCAATGCAGACAATGGAGTCTCAATTCCTAACCTCAAATGCCCCTGGGACCCTGGGCTGCCCCAGTCCATGGCCTGGTTGATTTCAGCTGCTTTTGTGCCCCAGCCTGATTCCCAACAGCAGGATGCCAAAATATGTTCCTAGATGCACCCTGGACACATTTACCTCCAGCCAAAGGGAAAGGATGGATTCTAGCCTGTGTCTGACTAATGAATGACCTTGCATGAGCCAGTTCACTGGCAGGTGCCTCTGCTGCATTAGATAAACTCAGGTGCCCCTCTATGCCTCATTCCATGATTATTTCAAGGGCTTTTGGGCTGACCTCCATGGGGCAGATGATTCACTTCCTAAATGAAGTTGGTAGCTGGGAGGAAGGTTGAGCACAGGTTAATTGAGCACAGGTTAATTTCAGGCACTATGCTGGGCATTTTTTTCTCCATGGCATCTGATTTACCTCTCATAATAACCCTATGAGAGGTGTATTATTAGCACCATTTTGTAGATTAGGAAAGTGAGGTTTAGAGCAATGAAGTATAATATCCAAATTCATGGCAAGGTGTGGATTCTTTTTGCACAGATTTGGTCTTACTGCAGTCTATGTTCTATCCATCACCCTACATTGGATAATCTGGCTTTAAAAATCAGTGGGGGGAAATGGAGTCTGTATAGCCATGTTCACGAATTTCACTGAAGTAGTTTAAATGAACTTTGTTACATTGGAGTCCAGGGCAAATATATGATCAATAGTTAAATAATTCTGGATTTTTAAAATTTTTGGATGACTTGGTATTATGATAATAGCGATGTAATCTTGAAAAAAATCACTGCGCTTACTAGTATTTTCATTTCCTTATATGTACAATGGAAAAATATACACCCTATACTACCTCTGATGACTCAAGTGAAGAGCGAACAAGTAATGTATAAATGCACTTTTTGGATTACAAAATGCTATGCAACTTTGATTTGGTACATAACTTGCACTGTTAAATCTGGAATATCTAAACATCTACTTTTAGTTCCAATGTTTAAATCCATTTATAGAGGTTTTTGCATGAAAGTATACAGAGAAACAGAAAAATACATAAATCATAACTAATGATGTAGCTTGATGGATTACTGCAGAATGAATACACTCCTGAGAACCTAACACCCATGTGAGGGATAGAGCATTATCAGGATCCTAAAAGCCTCTCTTATGTCTCCTCCTAATCACTACCTGCTCCATCCTTTGTAGAGGTGGTCGCTATCCTGACCTCTACAACTGTAAATTAGTTTTGCCTATTTCTGAACTTTATATAGACAGAATCATACAGTATGTATTATTTTGTGTTTTGCTTCTTAAATACAGAAGGTAACAGTTGTGTTTTAAAAAGGAATGTTTGTGAGATAATCAGGTATGGTGGCTCATGTTTGTAACCCCAGAACTTTGGGAGACTAAGGTGAGTAGATCACTTGAGGTCAGGAGTTCAAGACCAGTCTGGCCAACATGGCAAAACCCCGTCTCTACTAAAAATACAAAACTTAGCCAGCTGTGGTCTACTACACCTGTAGTCCCAGCTACTCAGGAGGCTGCAGCAGGAGAATTGCTTGAACCCAGAAGGCGGAGGTTGCAGTGAGCTGAGATGGCACCACAAAAAAATAAGAATGTTTGTGAGATAGATCTTGCTGTGACAGCAGTTTATTTTTAATAATTTTATTAATTTTAATTTTATCAATAACTTTATTATTTTACTGATAAATTTACTAATTTTATTAATATGTTTATTAATTTTTACTACTATATAGTATCTTATTGCATAGATACACCACAGTTTGCTAGTCTTTTATATTGATTACTGAATGGCAAACCAATTTGAATTTTTGGAACATCCCCAACTTGGTTTGATATATTATACTTTTTAAGGATTGCTGAGTTCAGCTTGATAATAATTCCTTTTAGGCTTTTTGCCGATGTGCTTATGGGAGAAATTGGTCTGTACTTTTCTTTTATTTTCTTTTTTGCAATGTTTGTTTTGGTATCAATGTTATTTTGATTTCATAAAATGAAAAATGTTATTTCTTCTCTACTCTGAAGAAATGTATGGAAAATCGGTGTTATTAATTCCTTAACTGTTTGGGATAATTCATCAGTGAAATATTAGGGCTTGAAGTTTTCCTTATGGGGAGGTTTTAAATCATGGAACTAATTATTTTAATAGACACTTGAATCTATTTAGAGAGTTTTTATTTTTCTGTCAGTTTGGTATGTTGCATTTTTCTATGAATTTGTTCATTCCATCTATGTTTTCAGGTAATTGGCATAGAGTTTCTTATAATATCTTACCTCTATTTAATGTATGTAGTGATGTCTCCCTTTTTTTGGTTATGATATTGATGGTTTTTTCCTTCTTTTTTTGTGATCAATTTTGCCTAGAGCTTCTGAATTTCATAAGTTTTGCAAAGAACTCATCCTGGCCAATTAAAATTATCTTCACTGCATTTGTTTTCCATTTCATTATTGCTGCTCTTATCAGTATCATTTCCTCTTATCTACTTTCTCTTTCTTTTCTTTTTCTCCTTCTTTTCTTTCTTTTCTTTTCTTT
>NW_016107356.1:4897936-4908108 GCF_001604975.1 Cebus imitator
TTTCTTTTCCTTTCTTTCTTTCCTTCCTTCTTTCTCTCTCTCTTTCCTTCCTTCCTTCCTTCCTTCTTTCTTTTCTTTTTCTTTTTTTCCTTCCTTCCTTCCCTCCTTCCTTCCTTCCTTCCTTCCTTCCTTCCTTCCTTCCTTCCTTCTTTCTTTCTTACTTTCTTTCTTTCTTTCTTTCTTTCTTTCTTTCTTTCTTTCTTTCTTTCTTTCTTTCTTTCTTTTTTGAGACAGAATCTTGCTCTGTGGCCCAGGCTGGAGTGCAGTGGCACAATCTCGGCTCACTGCCTCAGTCTCCCGAGTAGCTGGGGTTACAGGAACACACCAACATGTCTGGCTAATTTTTGTATTTTTAGTAGAGATGGGGTTTCATCATGTTGGCCAGGCTGGTCTTGAAATCCTGACCTCTAGTGATCCACCTGCCTCGGCCTCCCAAAGTGCTGGGTTTATTTCCCTCCAGGCACTGCTTTAGCTACATCTTACAGTTTTGATGTATTTTTGAATTTATATTTATTAATATATAACATATATAATTTATATTTATTGATCTATGTATCTCTATATGAATCTATAATATATAATTTATATTATATATTTATATCTAATATATGTATTTCTATAAAGATTTCTGCATAAACCCATGACTTATTTGTAAGTGTAGTGACTAATTTCCAAACATTTGGAAATTTTCTAATTCCCTTTTAGTTATTGATTTCCAACCCAACCCCACTGAGGTTAGAGAACATACCCAGTATGATTTTAATCTTTTGAAATGTGTTGGGACTTGCTTTGTAAACCTGCACAGGGTCAATTTGTGGTAAATGTTCCATGCCACTTACTCTACAGTTGTTGGATAAAGTGCCGTAGAGGTGTCAATTAGGTCAAGTTGATTATTTGCATATTAAAATACTCCATCTCCTTATCGTGATTGTGGATCTATGCTTTATTTTTTCTTATTGTTCTGATAACTTTGTTTTCCATATCTTGGGTCTGTGTTGTTAACAACATATCAGTTTAGGATTATTATATTTTCTCGGTGCATTGACCCTTTTATAACAAAATGTCATTATCATTATAAAATGTCCCTCTGTAGTTATGCTTCTTGCCTTCAAGACTATTTTAGTATTGATATGGCTGCACATACTTTCTTTTGGTTAGTGTTTGAATGGGGTATATCTATTTCCATCCTTTTACTTTAAATCTTTATCATATTTAAGATTTGAGAAAGATCTTGAGAAAGGCGGTAAATGTGTATTAGCTATGTACTGATTTGCAACCAGACACTCCAAAACTTAACACTTAAAAACAGCAAAACATTTAATATTACACAGATTCTGGGAGTAAGGAATTGAGAAATAGCTAAGCTAGGTGGCTCTAACCCAGAGCCTCTCATGAGCTTGTCTTCAAAGTGTCAGCCAGCACCGCAGTCATATGAAGCCTTTACTGGGGTTGAAGTCCAGTAATCCCCACTTAACCATGGTTTGGCTTTCTTAGGTTTCAGTCACCCAGAGTCAACTATAATTTGAAAATATTCAACGAGAAATTACAGAAATCAACAATTCATAAACCTTAAATTGTTTATTTGAAGTAATTATTCCTTCACTCTGTTAAATGTATACTCGTAAGTTATGCTTATTAGCAACATATTTTTTATCCTGTCTCCTAGTCTTGTCATTGAATCAAAATATTTAATCTTTGTTTTTAATATAGTTTCTGAGATATGTGGTTTGAAATCTACCCTTTTATCTTTGTTTGCTATGTGTCTCATTTTCTGTAACTCTTTTTCTCTCATTTTATTGTAGTATTAAACCATGTCCACAGATTGTTTGATAAGAAGTGGAGCTTAATCTCCTTTCCTTGAGTGTGGCCTAGACTTAGAGACTCATTTCCATCAAATAGAATAAGGCAGAAATGGCAGTCGGTGATTTTTAAATTATAAAACATATGTACCTGCTTTAGAAATTTTATAATTAATTTATAAATTAAGACACTAACAACATTAATTAATAATAGAACAGAACTATTATAACAATATACTGTAATAAAAGTTATGTAAATGTGGTCTCTCTCTCAAAATACCTTATTGTACTATAGATCTTAGCAACTCGGCATATGATTTTTTTCTTTCCCTAGTAAGTTGAGAACTTTCACCTTTTCACTTAAAGAAAGCACTTTATGGCCTCTCTTTGGCTTATCTGAACTGCCAGTAGCACTACTTTTGTGCTTTGGTGGCGTTATTAAGTAAAATAAGGGCGACTTGGACACAAGCACTGTGATACCACAACAGATAACCTGATGACTGAGATGGCTACTGAGTGATGAAAGGAAGGGTAATGCATACAGCACGGGTACACTGAACAAAGGGATGATTCATGTCCCAGGTGGGACAGAGCTGGACGGCGTGAGATCTTATCACCCTACTCAGAACCGTGTGCAGTCTAAGGCTTATGAATTGTTCATTTCTGCAATTTTACATTTAACGTTTTCAGACCATAGTTAACAGTGGGTGACTGAAAGCTCAGAAAGCAAAACCATGGTTAATGAGCAGGGGTGGTGGGAGGGAGGTTGGGGGGGTGATTACTATATTTCAACCCCAGGCAAGACTTCATGTGACTGAAGCCCTGGCTGACACCTTGACAGCAAGCTCATGAAAGACTCTGAGAGCCACCTAGCTTAGCTGTTTTTCCTAAATTTCTTACTCCCAGAATCTGTAGAACATTCAGTGTTTTGTTGTTTTATGTGTTAAGTTTTGGAATAACTTGTTACAGATCGGTAGATAGCGAATACATATTTATTACCCTATTTGGAGTAATTGTTTATTCCTTTACTCTGCTGAATGTTTGGTGATTATACTTTCTTTGAGTGGTTACTCTAGATTACAACATGCATGTTTGACATTAATGTAAATTTGTACTTTTTAAAGCACTCATAGACAAGGTAAAGTCCATAGGATACTTTGTTTTTTCCTGCCTATAGGGTTACTTTTATGACATATTTTAATTCTTTAATTATTTTTAAACCTCACAAGACATTTTTAGTGTTTCATACTGTTGTATTTCATCATTTCCATTGCTCCTCATTCCTTCTTGCAGTATACAGTTCCATAGAACATCATTTTTCTTCTCAAAGAATTCTTTTTATAATTTTTCTGTATTGCAATACTATTGATGACAAATTCTCTGTTTTTTTTTTATCTGAAATCATCTTTATTCTGTCTTCATTAAAAAATATATTTTCACTGAGTAAAGAGTTCTGTTTGTAGTTATTTTCTTTTAGCACTTTGAAGATGCCTCTCCATTATTTTCCGACTTCTACTTTTTCTGTTTAGAAGTCATTTGTCTTACGGTTGCTCCTTTGAAGATAATATGTCTTTTTTCCTTTCTCTGGCTTTAAGAGTTTTTTCATTGTGTTTGGTTTTCAATGCAGTTTTACTATGATGTACTTAGGTGTAGTTTTCTTAGTACAGTCATGCATCATATAACCATGTTTCAGCCAATGACAGACCACTTATACAGCAGAGGTCCTATAAGGTTGTAATGGAGCATATATAGAAACCTGATGTATGGCACTTGGTATTGGCATTACAAATCAAGTAGGGGAAATGATTGATATCCAGTATTGATGCTGAGACATTTGTTTTTTCATATGAAAATATATATATGTGTGTGTGTGTGTGTGTGTATGTGCACATGCACAAACATATATACATGTAACTAAAAATATGTATACATCCAGGTTTGTGTAAGTACACACTATGAGGGTCACACAATGACAAAATTGCCTAATGATACATTTCTCAGAACCTAGCCTGTCATTAAGTGACATATGACCGTATTTATCCTGCTTGGTGTTTTTAGCACTTTTAAAACTGTGGCTTGTTACCTTTCAGTAGTTGTGGAAATTCCTTGGCTATCACTTCTTTGAATTTGAATACATACATAGTGAACCTTTAGCCATGTAATCTTACATCGCTTATGTTCCTTTTTGTATGTTTCTGTACATACCATTTATAAAAAAAACAAAACTATTTCATTGTGGCTATTTCCTCTGACTAATCTTCCAGTTCATTAATTCTTTTTTCAGCTTTCTCTCATTTACTATTATATTCATTCATTAATTTATCAATTTCAATTCAAGCATTTTTCAGTTATAGAAAATATCCACTTTCTTCTTTTTATAGGTTCAAGTTCTCTGCTGAGGGTTTCCCCATAGCTATCTAATTTCCTGGATTTATTGATCACATATATTTTAAACTCCACGTCTGATAAATCCTGTGAGGCTGTTTCTTTTCTCTGTTGATTTCTCTCAGTCTTCTGTTATGTATTCATGTCTCCTGGTGTATGAAGTAATTTGCAATTAAACACAAAGCATTTTGTATTAAAAATTGTTGAAATAATTCGAGGCTCTGTATGTTTTGAAGTCAGTTGGGTTTAGAATGGCTTACCCATGCAGATATTGGAGTGATTAGAGTCTAGGTTTTAGTACTTGTGAGGCTATTCTCCCAAGTATAGCTCTCTGACCATCCCAACAGAATGCCTGTGCTCTTTACCAGCACCTCTTTTCTTTGGAGACTCCTTCACTCCAATCTTGTTCTTGTCTCCTGCAAGACATGCAGAAGTTTCTTGGCTTCTCAGAATCTTTCTGAGAATCAGAAAATGCCTTGAGGAGAAAAATAAGGTCATGGACATGTATCAGACTTATCTCACATCTCACTACTTTTTAACTTTTCTTTTTCCCCCAAGATATTGGTTCCTCAGGTCCTTGCCACTTTGGCTTGATGTCTCCAAAACACACACACACACACACACACACACACACACACACGAGAGAGAGAGAGAGAGAGAGAGAGAGAGAAAGAGAGAGAAGTTATTTAAAATTGCTAATTTTTCTCTCTGTGAGTGTTAATTTGCAACATGCTGGAGCTGACAGGCCTGAGCTACCATACATGTCATTCTAAAGATGCCATTAGCTCTGATAATAGCTTAACAGAGATGATCCTTGCATGTTTGCCTTATGTTTGTTGGGCAACATGTTTAAATTCATCATTGGGTTCAAATTTGAACTTTTGAACAGCTTCAATATTTCTTACACAGATTAAGATGACTATGGAACAAATAAGAGAAAATAAAATGAGGAAAAAGAAGTTCTGGAGGTAGAAACCTTCAAAACCTACTTTCCACATCCCAGATCAATAACTTCACCTAACTTTAGGGTAGGCAACCTGGTATGCTTCTGAGAAACAGTTCTGTAAAAACACAGATCATGCTTATGATTTCAGCAAGTGCATCAATTTAAACTAAGAGTTTAAGATGTTTAATTTCTTTTCCTCATTTTATTATTTCTCTTATTTATTCCATAGTCATCTTAATCTGTGTAAGAAATATTGAAGCTGTCCAAAAGTTCAAATTTGAACCCAGTGCTGAATTTAAAGGTGTTGCCCAACAAACATAAGGCAAGCATGCAAAGATCATCACTCTTAAGCTGTTATGCAATACAACCTGGCCCTCAGGCTACATAATTTTGGAGTCATTCTTTACATTTCAAGCTCTGGCAGCACTTGGAGAAGTGCTGTTCTGTGGACTCTTACTTTTTCCTGACTTTGTGATGTTCTCTTTTGTCAACAAAACTAACTGATTTTGAATCAGTGCTAATGGCATCTTTAGAATGACATGTATGGCGGCTCAGACCTGTACCCTTTAAATCTCAACTCCAGTAAAGGGAGATTCTGAGCATTTTAACATGCTGGAAATTGAGTTGAATCCTTCATTAAAGGCGTTTCTTTATACAAACTGTAGGACTCAGTGTTAAGGCAGCGATGGGGAGAGCCTAATGGGCCATTCTGAAAGAACTACCCATTAAACGGTAATGTACAGTATGTTTTAAAGTGACAAACTCAAGAGCTGAAAATGACTCTTTGATGTTTAAAAGGCTCATAAACAAGGGCAGTGTACTTTCGGACCTATATTTATGTATTCAAATATTGGGAGGAAATCCAAGTAGAGTCTCAAGACTGCAGGATGTTGCAATTTAGACAAAAAGAGGCCAGGGAGGAGGGCAATTAAATCAAACTTTTTACAGCATAAAGCAAGCTTTCTTCTCTCCTTGTTAATCAATGAACTAGCATCTCAGTAAGGGCTTGCTTTTTAAGTGAGGTTTCCGCCAATCTTTACACAGATTCGAGGTATTTGTGAAGAAAGAAAGAGACAACTGAAACCAAAAGCAACAGTGTTCTGTTTGAATTAAATTTGTGGTTGGTGCCATCCTCTTTTCCTTTGGTGAAGGATCTCTAACCATGTCCTACTCCTCAGTGCTCACACACGCATATCCCCATTCCCTGATATTGAAACCATTAACCACATCCAGGGGACTAATCTATGGACAACATGCCTATAACCTCTGTTTCATGGAACAACCTGAAAGGGCTCGTATATAACTGCAGGGACATTGTAAGGGCTTTGAGGATGGTGGTTGTTAAGGAACATTCAAAAAAACTCAAATCACCATGTGACTTGCCCTGATGAATACTTTCAGCCTCTATAGCACGTTGGTGTTTTCCTCTGACCCAAATGATGCAACAGAAATAAATTCTACCTTGCATACAAGAACCACAGGCACTGGAATGTGGAATCCAAAACTTTTCTACCTGGTTCCCCTGGTGACCACAGGTATTTATTGGTCACATTACAGATCAGTTTATGGGATTCCAAGAAGGCTATGGACCAGAGAAACTCAATTGATCCAAAACTGAGTTTTGATCATGTTAGTTGTCTACTTGAATCAAATTTTGTGGATAATGACAAAATAAAGACGCATACTTTAGCCACCTAAG
The DNA here is from genome assembly GCF_001604975.1 of Cebus imitator. Taxonomy (NCBI): domain Eukaryota; kingdom Metazoa; phylum Chordata; class Mammalia; order Primates; family Cebidae; genus Cebus; species Cebus imitator. Next base: position 4,904,766 of record NW_016107356.1, read on the forward strand.
CTAATACATAGAACAACTGAATCCAAGAATTCTCCATGACCCTCCCTCTCCTACTAAACGTAACTAAGGATCCTAAATTTTGTGCTAATCATTTCCCCAGTTGTTTTTTTTAAATGTCTACATATGCGCCATAAAAAAATACATTATTTAGTTTTGCTTGCTTTTGAACTTTATATAAATGGAATCATATGCTATGTACTGTTCTGATTTTTTTCCCCATAACATAATAGTCTATTCCTTTTTTTTTTTTTTTTTTTNTTGAGACAGAGTGCAATGATACAATCTTGGCTCACTGCAGCCTCTGCCTCCTGGGTTCCAGTGATTCTCCTGCCTCAGCCTCCTGAGTAGCTGGGATTACAGGTGGCCGCCACCATGCCCAGCTAATTTTTGTGTTTTTAGTAGAGACAGGGTTTCATCATGTTGGCCAGGCTAGTCTTGAACTCCTGACCTCAGGTGATCCACCTGCCGTGGCCTCCCAAAGTGCATAAGCCACTATGCCCAGCTTATTCATTTTTATCTCTATATACTATTCCACTGCAAGAATGTAATACAACTTATTAAGTATTCTTCTGTTGTGGACATTTGGGTTGTTTTCCAGTTTTTCGTATTACAATAAATGCTGCTATAAGCATCTGCATATATCTTCTGGTACTCATGAAAGGAGCTCATGAAGTATTTTTCTGGTAGTGGAAAATACTACTAGAAATAGTCTTAGGAATATGCTAGGACTTAGCATGTGTTCAGTTTTTTAGGAGTAATGTCATATTATTTTTCCAAGTGGTAATATCTATTTATACTCCCACCTGTAAAGTATGAGAGTTGTCATTGCTCTTCATCCTGACATTTTCTGTTGCCTTCCTTTTTATTTTTTCCTTTCATTTCAGTAGTGAAATGAGATGGACATCTAAAAATCTGTACCTTACATATGTGGAAGCTGAGACCTGGAGATTTCAAGTCATTTGACTACGTTTGTAGAGCGTAGGTTCTAGAAATGTGTCATGAGTCAGGGAGCATATCACCCAAAACCAATTCATAGAAAATCTGCCTAATGATTGAGCACCTAATGGCCAATTCTTTTAAAATTCATCTCTTTGAAAGTTTCACATCTGTAAACTCTTCATGTAAAATTGACTAAAACTAAAAAATATTAACTAAAATTTGAGAAAAGTATCTTTAGAAAATCTGGCTTAAAAGTCTCTCATTTATTCATAAGGAAAAATGAAACTTGCTATGTTCTAAATGTGTGCATAACCTCCAAAATCATATATTGAAATCCTAACCTCCAAAGTGAGTATTAGGAGATGGGGCATTTGGGAGGTGATTAGGTCATGAGAGTGGAGGCCTCATAAATGGAGTTAGCACTCTTATAAATGAAGCCCAAGGGAATTCTCTCACCCTTTCCACCATGTAAGAACAAAGCAGGAAGTCAGCTTTTTATAACTCAGAACAGGGTCCTAACCAGAACCCAACCATGTTGCTATTCTGATCTTAAACTTCCCAACCTCTAGAACTGGGAGAAAAAATTCCTGTTATTTATAAGCTGCCCAGTCTATGATATTTTGTTGTAACAGCCCCAATGGACTAAGACAACACCAAATTTTTTTTAAAAAAATCATTATCTACAAAGCACTGCAAATTTGATGACTGCTTATCGAAGATTTAAAAGAGTTAGAGAAGCAAGATGGCAAGTGAAAGTGTCACATGGAAAATAATGCAAAAACCTTTAAATTCGGATGGAATTGTAAGGGCATCTGTCAGGCACATGGAACACAGTCAAAGTGGTTTCCAACAAACCCACCTAGACATTTTAGGGTTGTCAGAAACTTGGAGCAGCGCTGGGATGAACTAGCAGGGGAAGCACCTTATAGACGATTCTAGTGCTGCCTCCACACCTCCCCTTGCTGCCTCATTATTCTGGAGTCCTTGAACACCCTGAAGGGCTCTTAAGAATCTGGAAGGATTCAGAATCTGAAAGAAGATAAAGCACTTTTCTCTCTGGTCAGTGTTTCTGCCAAAGATGACTGGTAGAAACCATTTATGTGTATGTCAGTTAAAATTAGGTTTGTTCTCAGTGACAGAGAACCCCACATATGAATGGTTTCTGTGAGAGACAGATGTTCCATTTCTTTCTTGGTAGATGAATCGAGACACAGGTAATCCAGGGTTGGGATGGGGCTCCACAAGGACATTGGGCCAGGCTCCTCCTAACACCATTCACCCTTCTAGGGATGTGGTGCTCTTCCTCAAATCATCACGTCTTCATTCCAGGCAGAGGGGCTGGGGCAGAGATGGAGAATGGGCAAAGCATGTAAACTTTAAAAAAAGTTTTCTGGAAGCTGCCATATACCACCTTTATTTAGACAACATTGGCCAGAATTTTGTCACATGGGACACCAAGGTGTGAGGAGGCTAGGTGGTGTGGTCTTTCTTCCAGGCAGTCATGTCCCCAAGGGAATCTATTACTAAGGAAAACAGATATTGGGGCAGGCAACTAGTAATTTTTGCCCCTCTAAAGTTCATTAATGGAGGGGAGGTACAAATATTTCAGCTATAAAAATCCTATTGCTTTTGCATTTTAACACATAAGGCATTCTGTTTGACAATCAAACTCAAGGCACACATAGGCTTAGCGAAGTCCTCCTTCCATTCTTCACTGCCAGGTGATGTAAGGAGAAGGTGGAGTCAACACTCAGGCCACTGCCGTGGGTCTTCCCGCCTGTGGGCAGTAAGGCCAAAGGAAGAGGAAATTCCTCACCTACCAGCACAGGCAATGAGATCATGGGGAGGAAAGTTCAAGTGTCTTCCAGCTTTGCAAAGGGTTGGGTCTGGATACCGAATACGTGTTGGAAGGTGGAATACTGCTTTCTTCTTAAGCCCATGGAGATGGCTCCCATGCAGCATTCCAGACAATGGAGGACCAGTTTGTATACAGCTACCATAGTTTCCACCTGGGTGGATTTTTCACAGTTGGACCTGGAAGAAATCTTGAAGAGCATTTAGTTCAGGGTCCCCTCCTGCCCCACTGTCGGACTGAGGTTCCTAGATAAACTTGCCTGTCTCCAAATCTTCATCTCAGAGAATGGCCATCTCATGCTTCCAGTTGTTTAGGCACCAAACCGTTTTTTTCTCACGCACCATGTGATATGGTTTGGATCTGTGCCCCCGCCCAAATCTTATGTCGTATCATAATCACCAGTGTTGGAGGAGGGGCCTGGTGGAAGGTGACTGGATCATGGGGGCGGACTTCCCCTTTGCTGTTCTTGTGATAGTGAGTTCTCATGAGATCTGTTTTGTTGTTGTTGCTGTTGTTTGTTTTTGTCTGTTTAGTTTTTTTTTTTTTTTT